>NC_091823.1:86697558-86910058 GCF_038994185.2 Dermacentor albipictus
CTGGAAATAGAAACATAGCCCGTAAACGGAATTACTGTTGAGACCGGCAATTCGCTTAGTCATAGTTACGTATTGTTCGACGGAGCAATGTTTTATCCTATTCATTCCGCATCCGGCCATCCCATCGCGTCACATTAACAAACTCTAGCTGGAAAAAATTGCTCAAGGCGTCTGCGTGCCTTGTTTATATTCGCCTTGAATATTTTCAGGCAAGCGGAGTGGTAAGCTATATTATATCGTCGACTGTTTGCGCCACCTACATTTCCTACGCTGATGCTTCGGCGTAAACTCCATCCCGAGTACTCACACACCGGTACTCGACGTATTAAAGTGCGCTGCGGCGTTCAGGTTTTTTCCCAAAACTTCGTAATGTTTCCTAGGTGTGTTTAGCAGAGGTCAATATTCATTCTTCAGCTTCGTAAGCTGAAAAAAATATATATTGTCAAGTACGCGAAGCGTCTACCAAATTAGTCGTCAGACTTCTATAATAGGGATTTTAGCTTCGCGTCATACATCATGCAACCACGATACGTTACTTTCTTTGCGCATGCGCTGTATCGCTGCGGAACCATGGTTGGCATGCCAGTGGAGAGAAAGAAGCTCTTTAATGAAAACTCTCAACGGTGCTCACCAGAGCTAGCAGCCACCGATTCTATTCGATGATTCGATGCTTCGATTAATCCGCAGGCTGAGATTCGAGATCGTCGCTTGGCCCCCTACGAATTTGCAAGATAGCGGAATCTTCAGAATGATATAACGTTTTTTTTCTCCATTCCTTATCCACTTGGACTTATGAATCACGTTGTTTCGAAATATCATGGTTAATTCATTCATCCAATGAAAACTGCAGAAGTTTGTCAGACAAGGGAGGCATCAACGTAATTAGCATACCGTCATCACGTACTAAGTTAGAACGTGGAATTAAATTAATGATGCAGTAAAGAAATAGGCATTTACAGTGTTCTATACATTGCCAATGCATCACCAAAACGTATGGCTCTCTGATTCTAGTGGTGTCGTGATCAACAGCGGATATCAATAACAACAAAACATTCGCTAATAGGTTGTCTTTAGTATGACATGAGACTAAGTGGTGACTGAATTTAAGATTTGTTTGTTGATGTAACGACGGTGAGCAAGCAGCAAGGGCAAATTCGAATCAAAGAGGGTTGGTCCTCTGCTAGTGCTTTTGCTCTGTGACGTTATTACGCACTCGCTGTGAACTGCCGCTGCTGTCGTCAGCAGTATGATGCGTATGTATAACGTATCATGTCAACGTATGTGACATATTGCGCGAAAGATAAAGGACTCTAGCTATACTTTTAAAAACTGGAATGTTCCATGCGCTAGAACAAAGTCCCGTTCATAGTTTAACGTTGGCGCGGCGTCCATTGTTTCAATTACTGATTGGGTACTTTCAGGTGCGCTTGACAATCAGTCTCTCAGTGAAGAACGTAGTGACACATATTCCTGAAAGGTGCACTTCATGCATGTTTGCCGTAGCAAGCAGTCCACTCAACGTTTAATATCTGACTTTTAATCAATACGGCTCAACAGTACGGCTCACACACCATGGAGGAATTGATGGTCCTGCCGCAAGTGCGTAACCTGACCTGAGAGAGGCACGGTGCAAGAATACAGTTGCACTGAATGTCCTATGGGGCCATTCTACTGGGAGACTTGCGAGGTGATATGTAGGAGTTGCGCCAAGTGTGTTACGTGCAAACGCATTGTTTTAATGGTAATGTGCGTTCTAATAGTGTAACCTTGAGCGTCTGCAATAACTTGAGTCACTGGCGCACTCTGCGGTAAACCAAGGCATATCTTGAGGGCTTTGGCTTGGATGCTTTGGATTATATTCAGGTTAGTTCAGCAGGTGTTGGAGATGACCGGTAGGCTGTACCACATGAATCCAGTAAAGCGGACCCTATACAGTTGCAGCATAGATTGTATTGACCTTCCCCATGTGTTTCCTGCTAGGAACTTGAACATATGGCACGTTCCTGTCAGCCGTTTTCTCAAATATTTCACATGAGGGGTCAAGGAGAGGTTTCTGTCAATAACCACCCCCCCCCATCCCCCAAAAGAAAAAAAAAATTGCGCTGTGTGAGATCAGCTGTCCGTCGACAGATGTCACATACGGAGACATTGGTTTCGTGGAAAATGCTACCACTGCACACTCTTCACATGATATATAAAGTCCTTATTCTCGAAGGCAGGATGATGTTAAAGTGGCTGCCTTCTGAAGCCACGCGCAAAGCTGCAGTCGGGTCACACCTGACTTCCAAATACAGATGTCACCTTCATAGATGGACAGTCTAATGGTGCATGGAAGGATGTCGGCGAGTCCAATGAGCGTTAAATAGAAAAGCGTTGGGCTCAGTACTCCACCCTGAGGCACCCGACGGTTACTGTAATGCTGGGAGGTTGGGGCATCCTCGGTAAGTGTGAAAAAGGATCTCTTCTGCAGATAGCTACTAATTCCGAAATAGACCTTGCCGCCAAGTCCTACTGCCTCTAACGCGTTGAAATTTTCTTCGTGTGCTGCCCTGTTTCGTGTGTCCAGAAACAGGGCAGCAGATAATCTCGACGTATTCGACGTATGTCATCAAGTCGATAGCGTTTCCATCAGTCTATGGAAAAACCGCCTCGCCTGAAACCGGCCATTGCATCTGGTATACCTGATAATCTTCGAGGTACTATTCTAGTCGTGCTAGAACCATCTTCTCCATTAGCTTTCCTATGCAACTGGCAAGCGCAATTGGTCGGTATGATGCAATGTCTACAGGCGGCTTGCCATTGTGTACCAAGAAAAGAACGTCACCAATGACCTTATGAATACCCTCAGTCAAGACTGCGCCTATTGCGGGGACAACCGCGACGACACCACATGGGATGGCAAAAAAGAACGGGTGCCATTTTCTGGCCTCAGAGACCCCGAACAACGAGCAGTCGTTTCAGAAAACGCGTATCCCCAACCGCCAGGAACGAGACGACTCATGCCCCTACGTTACATTTCACGTGTGCACAATATCCTAATGAAAATTCGCAACGTGCATGCTGTCGTCCGCAGTAGTTTCAGGAGCAAACACCGCTCCTTCTACTCCAAGGTGCTTGAACTGTACTCATCTGTGTCAAGAGCTGAACGTGTACTACTACAATCAGTGTTCACGACCTAGCGCATGTAGACGTCGTCGGTAGCATAACAGTCAGGCTCGCCCACCAAAGTACATGCTAGACGTCACCGGACAGATACGCTTTTCTATGAAGTTGTCAAGAGTTATAGAACCATGTTGGGACATTGAACTAACTCCCACATTCTTACGCTGTTCATTTATCAATTTTTTGCTCCCTCGCATGTTGTTTTCAGCACGCGGTCTCTCGGGGGGAGGGGAAATATGTAACATTGAACAGATTAACCGTATTTGGAAGTGAAGGAATATCGCAGATCGCCTACCAGTGAAAGAAGTGAAGGAAGGCCGCCTACCAGTAGAAAACGTCAAGCAGTTTTTTTTCCTGCGATTGCGAGACGGCGCACGTCCTAGGGAAATAATCTGCGAACATTGCTTCCGATGGGGCGAAATGCGAAGAGTTACATTGCAGATTCACTTAAATATACAATGAATACACAGACAAGCAGCAATTAGTCCTTTCCGAGCATAGGCTAAAATTAAAGTAAGCTTTCGTGCTACTGTGCAATTGTTTTTATTGTTTCCTCCTATTGGTCTAGCGATTGATTTACCTTAACCTTCTTCATTAGCAGCTGCCATACTGTGTCGTCAGAAGCGACATAGCCATAAAACTATATAAGCTTAGGTTACAACAAACGGAGGGGTCATAGAAAGGCACTCCGTTTATTGTAATTTGAAGCTATTGTATAATATTTCTACTTGCATTCCAAGTTCTAACACAAAAATGAATAGAATCGAGGACCAAAACGCATTGTGATGTTGCATAAAAGCGTCACCGATATATATCCTTCTTAAACTTCGTTATCCGCGTCATCACCATACACTGTGCCAGATGCGTTCAGAAAAAAAAAAATGCTCTGCTAGTTGGCAGCAGCATATGTGCATAGGACCAATCTTGTCTCGTTACCCTGGACTTCTGTAAAGAAATGTTTTACCTAAGTAGTCAATTAAGGTTAACGAATTTACTAAGCACAAACATTACGCGGTGATATTTTCCTCTGAGCCTGTGAGCGAACTAGCTGTATTTCGACGTTATAACTGTTTGTTTTCTCGCACATCGTATTGATTGTTCGAAGTTCTTGTTTTCCTTGTTAAAAAATGTATTCTTGTAGTGCCATGACATGCCTTAAAATGGGTGAGAAACACCTTTTAGGTAATACTCGTACTTAAACATAACGGAATGAAGTACCCTCTCAACAGGTCATGGTAAGCGAAACGCTCGGCACTGCATTGTACCGGACAAATTGCGGAAACATCGAAATCACCTAACCCCTGGAAAAAGAAGCGAAAAAGTGAGACGGGCGTATAAGTGGCAATTTTCTCTGCGTAGGTCGTACCACTCGAGGTATTGAGGGGAGGTAAACGAGCAGGCAATCTCCACAGGGCGGCGCGATTGGCGTTGTCGTGGGGGGGGGGGAAGGGGGGGGGGGGGGCGGATTTCATCAAGTGCGCACGGAGCAGCTGCCTTCCTCGACCACGCGCCGCCTAGAACTGTTCGAGACAGGCGCGGTGGCGTAACCACGATATTAATGTTGCCCTCTCCTGATAGGCAGTTTCACCTCTCGTGTAAGGATGCCGCGCAGTGATCAGAGTAAAACCGAAACAAAATGGCCGTCGGTGAGAGGAAGAGCTATTTCGTTTTCTCGGGAAAGCAATAGCTGTCACCTTCTTTCTGAGTGAGTCCCTACCAACTCCGTAGGAAGCAAGCTTTCTTCGCGGGCTTCTCGGTTCACCTCTAAGGTAAGCCTAAGAGTCACCCTGAAAGTTCGCTCTCACCAAAACACCTTGTTTGGGACGCTACGCAGCTGGATTGCCTGCGCCTGCGCCTGCGCCATCGTTGTGGCCGGGGGGCTATCGTGCAGAAAATTACGTAACTTTAGTGCCGGTTCTAAGCAAAGAAAAAAAAAGACCTTTCTTGTAGTTTGTTGTAGGTTTCTATTAGCAGAACAACATGGAAAATAATGTACACGGCAGAGTTAAGGCTTCGGCAGTGATGAAAAACACCCGCGTTTGTCACTTTTTCGGAGCATTTACGCTGGAGTCGCCGAGCATGTTTATGTGTGCGTGCGTGCGCGCGTGCATGTGTGTGCGTGTGCGTGTGTGTGTGCGTGTGCCTGTGTGCATTCATTACTATGTAGCCATGTTTTATTGTTTTTCTTGGTTTATGTTCATAGATTATTAGCCGTTTATGAATTAATCATGCTTCATTGTTGGATTCCGCACTGTTGGTGTTATATAGTCATTTTATTCTGATTCAGTTATGGTAATGTTCGTACTTTCATGTGTATTTCAATATATAATTATTCTCCTCATTTCTGCGTAATCTTGAACTACCAGACGTTTGATTAGTTACTCCTAATATGTTGATTTGTGTTTTCCCGCTGTTCTTACCTTCGTTCCTAATCGTATATTCTACGTTTTATACATGTTAGAACAGGAGTTCCCCCTGAGAATCTTTAGCATCTTTTTACATTTCCTTTGTAATTGTAATAATGTCTAATAAAAAGATGATTGATTGATTGATGATTGATTGATTGATTGATTGATTGATTGATTGATTGATTGATTGATTGATTGATTGATTGATTGATCCTGTGTAATAGCGAATGGTTACGCAAGGCGCAATGTAAACAGGCAACTCGCAAGGTAGCTCCAAGGTTATGGCTCTATGTATGCGATCAGCCTTACAATCTGTTGCGCCGATTTGTATTGGCTAAAGTCATGTCGTTCGCCTGAGATATTGAGCACTGATAATACAAGAGGCAAGGCTTCACATTTCTCGGACAGCCCTTTCCTCACTGAGCGATTAGATGATATATGGCAACAAGAAAACTTAGTGTTATGTATCAAGTTCCAAGATTTGAACCCGCGCATTACGAGTTATCACCGTATGAAAAAAAAAATCGCGTTTCCTTTTCATGCCCATGATGACTGCGTGTATGTAGCACAGCCAAGAAGCGGGACGGGGTATGTTTGCGCTGATCATAGGCTATTGATTATGGAGAGCTTCCCACCGAGCGTGCGTTTATGCTGTGTTTGGTAGGGGGAACTCTGAGAAGCCGTCGAAAGGATATTCAGACTAGTTTTGTCCACCTGGTATTCTAGCCACGTACGTTAACCTGTGCTCAGCCCTGTTGGCTACCCTGCATAAGGAAAAGCCAAAAGTGGAAGAAACGATGAAAATAACGCGCAAAAGTCTACAGTTGATGAGGACTGCCGTAGCTATAGTAATGGAAATTCCCAGCGCTGTGCCACACACGACCATTCGATGCGGTTGCCTTCAAGAAACGCAGCAGAGTTTCTGTGGTCTTCTGCGGATGTGATGCACAAGACCATGGTTCCCACGCATTGTTCCAGGAGAAAGCTATTTCGTGCAGCTGGTGTATAGAGTGGTGTGTAGGGTAAGCCTTTCATCTTGACGGGCAGTAGCATGGAAGGTGTTCTGCAGTTTCTTCACCCAGTACAGGTATTTTCATCGGAGGTATCGGTTGTTCCTACCAAGTACGAGTATGAGTTAGTGAAAGCAACCACCAGCGTAAGCGATGAAAAATATTACCAACACATCCACTCGTCCCATAGGGCCCAAGTATGGCAAACTTTTTTATGAGGCAGCGCCTATGTTATATTATTTGTTATCGTTACTATTTCGTACTATTGCCAATTAGTCGTCCCCAACCAGCGGACACGATCCTCGCTATGGCCACGTAGAACGGCTGCTCGTGCCTCGTGGAAGGCATTTCCCGGTCTGGAAGCAGAGCGATAGAAACCTAAAATTCACAACGCTGCACATATAAGTGGTCACACGAGTGGTCAACGAAGAGTAATTTTCCAAACGAGCTTCACGAGATAGAAGCTGCAATGGCGAGACGCAAAAAAAAAAGAAAGGAGGAACGACTTTATATAGACTCAACATTCCTGGCAGGAACCTCCTGTAGGCCGGTCGATCGGTCCACTCGTTCAGTAGATTTGCGCAGACACGTTTTGTTGCGTTCTTTTCTTGTGCGGCCGGCACAGACGACGGTTAAACCAAATGGCGCGATTACGTAAAGTGCTAGTCGTTATACGCCATAAGAGTTTCGTTGCTTCCTCCTTTATATTCTTCCTCTTACGGACCCCCATCTCTCGCAACATGATTCGCTCGCCTGTATATATACCGGCTTCCTCTGAGAGGGTCCTTGCCTGCTTCGTCCAAAGCGCGATTCCTTCCCGTGGCTGGCCTGCCGGCCGGCCGGCCTGCCTAATTAATGCTTAGCACGGCGAACTTTATGGCATATATACGCTCAGCCTCGCTGACGCCCGCCTGCCTCCTCCTCTTATAGGCCGTTGGGCAAACTACCCGGCGAGGACGTTCGGAACCAATGACGTCATCATTAGTGGCACAGAACGCCCTCCTTCTTAACCACCCTTCCCCCTTCCCCCCTCCTGTCCGCTTCGCTCTCGACCACCTTTCCTCTACGGCACAGGAACTCGCGTCGTTTAGCGAGAGCTTTGCTGAATGGCGGTCATTAGGAGAACAAGTGTCTGGGATCACGGTGCTCTATATTTTTTATTAGTATCAGTGTAGGCCCCCTCTTTTTGTGCACGTGTTTTTCGGTGGCCTTGCTGTCCGCAGGCCCTTTTACTCAGGAGGCGACGTCTTGAACGCTCTCCCTAACTACAGTTATATTGTAGCTTTCTTTCTTTTTTTTTCTTTGCTCCGTCTCGGGAAGTTCCGCGCGAGTTTGTAGGCGGCGAGCATGTCCTCATCAAGTTGAATATACTTAAGCCAAACATTCCCACAAAAGCATCCTGGTAGGTGCATTTTCGAGGCACCATAAAAGAAAGGAATGAACGTTTGCTTTGCGTTCATCTCACCCGTGGTTGTTCCTATTTCTTTTTTCCTTCCCTGTCGCAAGGAACAAGACCAACCGGCTAGCGTTTCTTTTATTTATTTTCAATATTGTTATTTTCTCCCGCTGATGTTCCTCCTCCCGTGATGTTTTTTTTTTCTTGTCTGGAGCTTGACTGTTGGACATTCACTGATAGGAATCGATGTGCACTTGATAGCGTGCTTAATTCACTCTGCGCATTCTCATGTCTACTTCGCGAACACGTGATGTATTCAAGTACAGCCGCACTAATAAAACAACTAGAGCACTAGAGGGCTAACTAGAGGACTAACAACTAGAGGACTAATAAAACAACTAGAGCACTAAGGTAAATGGGCTCAAGGATTACTGGGATCCCACTTTTTATTTTTGCAGGGACATTTTTTTTGTCTGCTAATTAAACAATTGGTTTTGTTTCGCGTGCTAGTTTATGAAAGAAGGAACGTTGAGAAATGCTGCCGATATCGGAAATTATTCCATGGCGGAAGAAGTCTGCGAGACTCTTTTCAAATGCTCAATATTGTCGCAGTTTTGTTCACTACAGCGATGCTACGGGCTACAGCATTCAAAGACGGTCGCACAATTTACAGGTCCTTAGAAATTTCAGCAGTTTCTTATTTTAATTTTTTCTCATTTTATTCCCTTTACCCCTTTCCCCAGCACAGGGTAGCCAGCCGGTACTTACACTGGCTAATCTCCTTGTTTTTCCTCCCCTTTTGTCTCTCTCTCTCTCTCTCTACAGCGAAGATTACGTTTACCTCTCTCGCAGAAACACCAAGCACGGTCAGAGTCCAACGAAAAGTACCCTTGCGCTCATAGTACGACCATGCTGCCTTTCTTCCAGGCTTCTCCTCTTTAATTATTGGCTTTATTTCTTCCTGTCCGCGTTTAAGGTATAGAAAAAGAAAAAGGCCCTAGGTACAATACAGAACAAGGAAACTTTTTGTTTCCTTTTTCAATTACGCCATGCTATGTCAGCACAGTTCCTTCAGAGGATCCTTTCTTATCCCTGCTTTCTAGTACAAATGGTCTTCTCGTAAGTACGTGCACTGGGCATAGACGTCGCTATTCTGCCACTGTTCACCGAACATTACTTCGCCGCCGTTTCGCCATTCATTTCCTTCTTCCAGTGCACGTACCCTTGTGTCTGCAAATGAGTAAAGGCCCGACGAACACAATTTGTCTCTCACCACTCTCGTTTGTCCAGCGCCCGTTTTTCTCCCATAATGCCCACATCCGTCTCTTCTGCTTCGCCAAGCTCGCTGCACTGCCTCTCACGCCTTGATCTTGAACGAAGCGCACTTAGCCGCATTGTGAGATTGTGAAACCTCGTCTGGAGCATTCTATTCGTTATAGGTTCACTTTATGTGTTGCCGAGATAAAAGAAAGAGTTCATGATGTCATTATGGAGATGTTACGTCACCTAATGTTCTTTTTCTTTTCTTTTACTGACGGTGGCTGCGTTTAGTCGGGCGTCCACAATAATCTGAGCATGAAAAAACAACTGCGCTCCACGTGGGATGCTATCGTTGCGACTGTTGTTTCATTACGTCAGGCTTGTCTTATTTCTTACTTTACGAATGCGATACACTCCACGCACGCTTTACTTACTTTAAAATCACCATGTTTAGACATGTTTCGTTACGTTCAGAGATGTCGGAGTGCCAAGGTCTTTCTTGTTTCGAGAATTTTTCTAGCTAATTAGTTTCGTCAACTTTACTCGTGACGGTGTTATATTCACTAAATAAAATTTACCATGCTGTGTTTGTGGGGCAGAATTATAGGGGCTTGCAGGGGTGCAACAATCCAGCGCCATGTGCTTTGCGTGTAATTTTTCATCACCGCCTAGCACTTGAGCGAAATAGATTGCTTATTGCATAAGCATCACATGCTTCAAATTAATTTTGATTTCTATATTTACTATAGTAACTGCTAAGGGCTCTCTCCCGTACTCATTCTGATGCGCACCGCTGGCTCCATGGCCGTCTAAATAATATCAAAGTTCCTTGCGCGTTTATAAAGAAATTAAACAAAATGCGCCGAGCGCCCGAAGGAATCCAACTCCGGTACCACAGATAAGCAGTCGGAGGTTTTACCTCTCAGCCCCTCCGTTTTACAGCATAGGCTGTTATGGGCTCATTCCAATAACTATTTCGGTTGGCGATGTTGTCCACCGCCACTATTACCGGGAAGGAGAACTAAAATGCCAAGATCCCGCTGGATTCGAACCCGGGCCCGCTGCTCGGGAGTGAGCTACTCTACCACTGTGCCGCACCAGCACTTGGTAGCTTGCAGCGGAAACATGCCCTATAAACGCATCCTAGAGCGTGAGGAGACATGCGATGTGACTTAAGTGCCGCATTACGGTGGCATATTATTACACCAGTAGGCATGCCATGTGGCAGTTGCATAGACAGCGGTACAAGGCACAAATAGAAGGTTTGAGGAAGAAAAAGATGTTTGAGGAGATGTATATAAAATGGTGGAGTAAGAAAATCCTGTATACATGAATAAATCAAGCTGGATAGATAATTATGCCGCTACCTCGTCTCAAACAGGACGCCAATAAATCGTTGTGATCATCACCATTAGCATCGTATTGTGCCACTTGTCTTGCGAGCTGAAGCGCGCGCAGCGAAGCGTCTATACTTGCACCCTCTGTATTGCACTTGCATATTATTATACCAGGTGGCACGTCATGTAGCAGTTGCATAGGTAGTGGTACAAGGCTGATAGAGATAAAGGAAGAGAAAGAAGACTATTGAGATCTATGCAAAATGCTAGATTCCGTATCTGGTATCGATGACGTCATGGGTGAACAGGCGACGTGCGCTACTCTGACACCATCTCGTGGTCATCGTCGCCGCAGAACCCGTCTTGCGCGGCACTACGCTTTTCATCTCACGCTTTCGTAATGCCCTCTTCCTCCGATTTCTTCGTAGCGCTCTCCTCGCGCTCTCCTCACTATCACTGTCTTTCATCCCCCGCTTCGCTAAGCGTTCTCTCTATCATCCTTCGCTGTGCTCGTTCGCTAGATTACGAGGGACGCCGGCACCGAGGCTGGCCACAGGAACAGGCGCCTAAGAGCTGTGCCCTAAAACAAGTATAGCATAGATGAATAAATCAAGCAGGCTAACTGACTGTCTGTTACCCTCACATTCGACAGCAAATACCAATAGATCATCATCATTAGCATAGCAACGTGTCATTTGTCACGCGATGTGACATGCGCACTGCATAGCGTGGATACGTGCAAACTTTGCATTGCAGTTACGTTGTATTTAACCAGGTGTCCTGACTTATAGTAGTGGCATGTAGCACTTGCATGCTGCGTATAGTGGACCTGGTTGACTGAAGCAGACTAGGTGATTATTTGTGACTGCTTCATTTCAAAGGGGATAGCAATAAAGCATCATCATCAACAGCATCGTATCGTGCCACGGGTCAAGGGATCTGACATATGGGCCGCGTAGTCTGTATACCTGTATGTCTGTATTTACTTTTTGGTACACATCATGGCACCTCCTCGCAAGCTGCGAACCGCTGCTGACGAAGCCAATCGCAGGGCTACGCGCGCGGCTGCAACCAGGCAACATCTGGATCAGCAGACTGCTGTGCAGAGAGCAAGACATGCCGCAGCTCGCCATTGACGCCGGGCGGAAAGTTCAAATTGTTCTCGTGAAAACGACGCGAACAAACTTCGCCAAGAAGACCCATGTGCTGCGTGTGCCACACAGGCCGGCGACTTTTTACGCGCAAGTTTAACGCCCCGCCTGTGCAATCGGCAAGATGTGTGTCGCCGCGAGAGAAGCGAGCGCCGGAGTAGGAAGGCGCCTGGAGGTGGAGAAGAGGATCGCACGCCGGGGAAAGTGCGGAGGAGAGTGCGGGTGCGGCAGAGCAACGCCACCTAGAGGAAAGTCTTGGTATAGTTCAGCGAAGCAGGGAAGGAGAAAGGAGTTGAAGCATTGTGAAGGAGGAAGGTAGGCAGAGGCGCGCTGGGATGACCTCGTCTGGTGGTTGCTACGGGTTCTGTGTGCGTCGAGGACGTACCAGGTTCGTGTCGTGATAAAGAGACTTAGCGCCGACCGAGAAAGACGGAGCAGCGACGCAAGCGACGGCAGGCCGAGCGCGAGTCAATCAACCCCGAAGTCGTCATCAAGCTCCGGGCTCGAGCTGGACAAGTCCGGCAGAAGGCGCGGTCTTGGTGTGCCCAGGACATTGCCAAATTGCTTGAAATAATAAAGGCAGCGTGTTTCCTTACATTGCAAAACTATCTGTCCTAATGGCACTTTACACTTTCTAAAAATCGAAAAACGGACATAAGACATACAAAATAAAAAATAAGCTTTAAAAAAAAAAAAGACCGGCACACTTATCCACAACGGAAGCATCTTTTGCTTGAGTCTGTGCTTCCTTTACAAACGCGCAATGCACAAACAGGCTATAACACCCATACGCGTGCGCGTAAACTGCGTTCACGAAGTCAAACGGCACGGGAACTTTTCTTTGCATTGTTGCCTACTTACAGAAGCCCAGCTTTGGAGTTGCTGAGAGGCCCCTCTCATCCACTTCGCAGATGATCCAAAGTAGAAAAAAATTATGCAGACCCCACGCATTGTGGGAATCGATGTAAGCGAAGCTTTCTGTGCTGTTTACTTAGATTGACGATAAGTAGCGGTGATGTTGGCGGTGAATGTTTCGTTCATTCAACGTTTTGTCAACACGAAAGTGGTGAGTTGATGATAAACGTTACCTAGCGTGCACCGCTGCTGTTTTTCTGCGTAGTACACAGAACACAAAGGGAGAGGTGTTTGCTTGAGAAGTAGTTGTGCGCCATATTTCATAACTTCTGAGAGGGTTGAGCATTGTAATTGCCTCACATGGTACATCGAATCGTGGCAGAAGGATAAAACTTGAATTGGATTATAGGACTTCACGTGCCAGAACCACAATCGGATTATGAGGCCGGCCATAGTGGCACACTCCGGATTAATTTTGGCACAGTGTTGTTCTTTAACGTGTCCCTAAATAAATGTGAGCGAGCGATCTTATTTCGCCCTCGTCGGAATGCGGCTGCCTCGGTCAAATCTGTGACCTCGAGCAATGCCACTGCCGCAAAGCTATCGCGGCGGGCGCAGAAGTGTTGATTTGACGTGCGACCGCTTCCGTTGTGCCGCGCACTGTGGTGCGCTTCAATTAATGCGGCTCTGCTTCTGCACGCCTTGCGTAAGTTCCCCGCTAGACATATTTGCGTGGTTGATATTTTTCAGAAATAGCAGAAACGCACCGTATCGTACCTTGGAACTTAAGTGCATCCAGCGCTTCCTTCCCTTCTCACGTCACCTTTTCCCTATTTCCGCCCACCCCCCTTGTATTTGTACGGGAACTGCGATTGAAGAGTGGCAAGGCTGTCATTGACATGTTTAGCGCCTGCGTCGATTCTACGAATTCTCTGCCTTCTGTCCCCCTTCCTCTCTTCCATTCTATCTAGCTTCCCTTTGGACTTGCATGTTGGTAGAAAGACAAGCGCTTGCGAGGGGGGGGGGGGGGGTCACACATAATTACAGCTGTCCAGAGGCTAATGTGACGATGACCCGGGATCTCCAGAGGGCATTGTGCACATTTGTTGCGGTGGGGTCCAAACGAGTTGTTCGCGTCTGTTTTCTTCTCTGCCACGCTCCTTCCATGTATATACACGCTCTGAACCACCCCCCGCCGTGGTGTGCCGACAACAGTAGCCACAGCAGCAGCAGAAGTGGGAAAGTCGAAGGAAAAGGCAAAGAAAGCTTCGCTTTCAAATAATCAACCTGAAGAGCGCGATGTGCAAAGCTGCGCAGCTAGCTGGCACCACGCTGTTCAGCTGATGTTTAAACCAGAACGGAGGTGAAGGAACCTAAATGAAGGCAGCGGTGAAATGCGAAATGCAGGATAGGAAAGAATAAGAAGAAACAGCCGTGTCTTTCTATCTTTTTCCCGCCGGAGGGAGCTACGTACACAAAGGAACACAACGAGAACGAGAGTCGACACAGAAGAATGTTTTCTTCTTCTCGAATAGAGGTTGTTTGCGCACGTCTGTTAATGTCTGTTTCAGCCGATATATTACGATACAGTGAAGGACTTACTTCGTATAATGGTGTGCAAGCTATTGCTCAACTACTCGGCGTTACGGGTGAAATTGAAGACTTTTCGAGTTCTTGCAGAAAAATAAAAACAGTGCACAAATTCTTGCGGGCACCGCTGTTAGCCAAGTAAAATGCTTTCTCACTTGTTAGACGGATTGGCCACTTGTCTTTAGGTGTCTTCGTGTCGAAACATGCATGAAAACGAGCCCATATATTTTGCCCGAATCGTTCGGACGACGCTCCCTAATTCGAAGATAGCAGTGTAGCATCTCGTCTCGTTTAGGGGTGCATAGCACATGAAAAACGTTGGCTGTTATGACTCATCTTAGAGGGAGAAGAGCCAACCCAGAAATCAAAACCAACATAAAGCAAGAAAGATGGAATACCATTGGTGAAAGGGCCAGAAATTTGTCTTGATCGACCACCAACTCGTACGCTTCCGAATCATATTGTTGCGACATGTCCAGCCTCTGGGTGACCGCTTATATATAATGACCCATCGTTTTCTAAACGATGGCGAAGAAACCAGCTGTGCAAACTGGCATTCGAATTTTTCTTAGGTAGTGAAGTGACCTTAGCTTCTGTAGCCTACGCTTGTACAAATGAGAGAAGTTGCACGCCTCGAACAACTCACTCACAAACCTTTGAGCTGGCACGTTCGATGTTGCACAAGATGATTAAAAAAAAAAAACTCCAAACGTTCTTTTGCTGAAAAAGTCCTCAAGCTATGGCACACCCCACTTCAAAATTTTCGTCTGCTGGCTGACCGAAGTGATCAAATACAGACTTGTTTCGCAATCGAGCAGGTATTGCGTTTCTAAACTACGACGAAACAGAAAGAAGAAAAAAAAACAAGCGGTGGTTCTACAAATCCAAGAAGTGAGTTACGGCAGGATAAAATGCATGCGCCGCCCCTGGAGGCTGAAAGAATAAGAGAAAGTATTGCGAAGTACGCGTTCTGCCCGTAAAATGGTAGAGTCTGGCAACTCAGAAATGACCACCGGTGTCTGCACTTTCTCTCAGTCTGCGCAACGTCTAATATTCTTCCAGTGTTCCATGTACTTCAACTGCGTTTATATTTTAGCACTTGTTGTCATATGTGTTCGCTCCTATACGTAGGTGTTGAGTCGTCGTGCTCCGATAGATTTAGGGCCCATTATCATGCCACCATCTATGAAGACACTGAAAATAAATTTATATTTGACTTTCGTTTAATTATTTACATCTGGAAGATCGAGTCGGGCAGAGCATCTGGTCATAGCCGTGCCCATCTGTGTTTCCAATGATGGACAATCTATTGGACTACAGAATTAACGTATAATTTATGCAATATTATATCACTGCAAAGAGTGTAAAATAAGTAATGTTAGCTACCCGTTTCAACTTAAAAACGATACTTATTACACAATCTAAAGTCAAGAACACATACTTAGCAGCTTAAAGAATATTGAACGAGTGCTTTATCTTCCGCTGTCGCTTTACACTGGGCTTCAATTTGTCCCCTGGGAATGTCTGCCAGCTCACTCACTGAGGCTATGCAAGCGCTGCTTTAGGTAAGCAGTCGCTACGAGGAATTTCCATCACTTCGATGGTAATTATTTTCCTCTTTCTATTTCTAAGTTGTACTCATAAATACTCTAGCCTGGCAATCCGCAAGTCTGCGATTACGATCTTGTCGACGGATTCCAGGAACGTTGTTTCTCGCCAACTGCTCATGTGTTTGAACCAATTCGTCCTATATTAGCAAAGCAAGAACATTACATCTAAAATTTATCGTCCAGCAGCACGGACGAGTTATAACATAGGATGTTATGACTTTGGTTGTGATATATGTGTGCATCTTTAACCATGACACACTCTGGGACGTAAATAAAACTTGTATTTGTCTGTAACATTCCATTTCTGTCATACTTATCACACCTAGTTAAGCTTCCCTTTAGACTAATGCATGCTTTTTAGCTTTTCCCACATCCTTCGACACTAATTAAAGCTTAACATGTGGCTTTTTTCGAAAGATTTGTTCACATATTCTTCAATTTTTATACATCCGTTACATGATTTACAGCTTGAACTATTGCGCAATTGTGCCGCCTCAGCCTTTTCCGCACTTGATAGACAGAACTTACCTTTGCCTTACCGTTGTTGTATACCTACGACGTTCTGGTAAAGGGCCCGAAATCACACATTAAAGTCCCGACGACTGCACTCGATAATTGGCGATCGTCGATAATTTGGCACAATCCCGAGAAAAAAAAATGACACGACAGGTGCGCATATCTTGTAGATGCGACGATGCATCAGTACTCCGATAAGGTGCACGGTGAAGAAGCTGTGCCGATTAAGAAGAATCACAAGTCCACCAATCTGCGGAGCGGTTCGGATCGCGAGCTCTAATTTAAAACAATATTCCCATGAATGAGTCCGAAAGGTCACTTTGCCTAACACATAGTGTTGCTCAGGAGGTGCACCCTCTACAGGGTCAGCAGAAAAGCAAGCAATTCGAGTAATGCGGGAAGGAAGGACAACTAAACAAAATTGGATAACTTAAAGGAAATACGTAAAAATAAGGAGCCATACAGGCAATATTACAGACTTACACAGAGAACCAGATATCAATAATTTGGTGATTTAAGAATGGTAGGCACTGGGGATAGTTGATTGCATCGCTAAAAAAAGAAAATAGTGCGAAACATACTGGGCCATATGAACAGCAACCGGACACACAAGATTTAGTTTTCCTTTCCTTGCAAACAGAAAACGCCGGCGAGCACACCAGCAGTTGCACTTTCTGCATCGAAATAAGAAAGATTGTATGCAAGAGAGCTCAAGTTTCAAAGCCATAAAAATTCTCAGAATAAACCGTTCTTCCATCATGAGCTGTTGACCGAAATCTAGCGGCTCCTGCAGAACTATGCTGACTTCTTGAGAACATACCAAAATCTTCTCTTAGAAATTTCAAGCACCGTTACCTTACTGGTTTTGGAAACATCTCCATTTGCATTAAAACTGCCATCCTTTTATGGATAGCCGCAACACATTTGTAAGATTTCACCGCGTTCCAGCCAGAATATAAAAATTAGCAGAGTATAAAACAAGCTCAATAGTTTAATATAAAGTAGGTAAGATCTCGTTAAGTACTGCAGTAAATTTCTTGATGAACGACAAATGATGATCTTGGGTATATTGCATATATGTAAATTGTGCCGATACCTCGCGCCTGGTTATCAGAGAGAAGATTACGTTTTCTAGATCACAGGAAAATGCTAGCATTCAACGCACTCAATGAAAGTCACCATGGCCAGCTGACTACAGCATCACCATATATTATATCGTATAAATTTGGTGCATTCATGGTCAACGAAGAGTAGGGTAAATTTTTTCTTATCTGCAAATATTATTATTGAGGTGTGACTGCAGGCGTTACATATAGTCATTTTCCGAGGCCCCCCTTCTCTTTGTTTTTGATCGCAGCTTTTCTTACTGTTTTTATTCTCACCCTTGTATACGCACGCATACATGCCACTGAGATGTATTCATTTACGTTGTTTCAATTTTAGTGCTAAGCAAATGGGTACAAAAAATTATTAAAATATTTTCTCGTTCACCATTTTCTCACATCGTTCAATTTTGTCCGTACAGCCAGTCAAAGTATGGAGAAACCCCTCTAAAACTGCCGGCGAAGTCGCAAAGCTTTGGTTGCACATTACGACCACTTACGTTGGACAAACAAACATGCAGACGTGACTGCCTTGTAGCGGCCACGTCTACTCTAATAACACATGTGCCCATGGACTTCGGTAGGGAACATTAGAACAACAAAAATAAAGCAATGTGTGAACTTTCTCTATAACGGAGGCTCGCAATACCCTCGACAGAATAATCAAGATGGGAAGATGCAATAAGAAAGTTTCGGGAACGACAAGGAAAATAAAAGCAATCACTTTTTTTTTGGAAAGTCGACGTACCGACTAAAGTTTCGTGCTTCCCGGTTTTCATACAAATAGGCTGCTTGAGGAGAGACGCCAACGCGGCACTCAGCGTTTGGGCCACCCTAACACGCAGCTCAAACGGGCTCCTTCCTTTCTGCCCCACGTGTTTTTGCGAGTTCCCGTACATTTGCAACCAGCCTCGCGATATTTTCCTTCGTTTCTTTTTTTTCAATCTGCAAGTTGTCTTACTTTTTCCTATTTGTTTATCTGTTATGTCCACGTAACTTCCTCCAGCGTTTGAGGCAGGAATCTGTAGAACCATAAAAGAGAAGGTTTTCCGTTCAATGCTACGCTTTTAGCCTAGTCGAGACGGATGAGAACATGGCTGGTGGCGACCTAAACTAGCTTCGAAATAAAACCGAAACAAGCGCGGTAGGGCGCGTGCATCGTTCAGTAGTAAACCGAAAGGGGATGGTAGTTGGTGAAGGAGACGTTGTGAGAGTGTGCAAGGAGGCGCTGTAAAACAAGCCACTTCCGAGCGTCCTGCCGAAGTGGAGACTGGGGGGACAGGGGTGGAGAGGGGGGGGGGGGCGGGGGAGGAGGTGGAGGTAGTTGGCGTGGACGAAGTGCGGATGAAGACGTTAGCGGAAGAGAGAGTGCGCTCGCGCCCAGTGGACGGCAGCGCGTCTCTCGACTCCATACGTGACCCGCCGCACGAGCACGTCCCGTCCACGGCCAATGTGTTGCGCGGAGCGAAGTGACCCCGCGGAGAGGTACAAAAGAAACAGGGAGAGGCAAACAAAATAGGAACGGTCTACTCGCAACGTAAAGAGTGCAGCTTTTGTCGTTATGGCAGTGAGCCGCTGTCCTTCATTGTAACCCTGCTGCAACTTGTGTATGTACGCGTGCGAATGTGTGTATGTGTATTTCGATTCGGTGACGAGCCTTCCTTTCACCCCTTTCTTGTTTTTCTTTTCCGGTGTTCTGTAAGCGTTCCGCACCAACGCCTCTTCTCCCTTTTTCGCACGCTGGGGACCAACGCCAACGAAGGCGGGAAAGTTTTCTTTTCTCGTTCCATTGACGCACCAACTGAGTTTCTTAGCGCTCCTCTTCCCGCGTCTTCGTTTCTTCCGCGTGTTTCTGTTATTTATTCTTCTGCCCTACACACCGCCTGCTCTGTAATGTGCCTTCGTCGAGTGGGGGCGAAATAAAGTTTTCCCCGAATGACCACCGCCACGCATCAGTATTTTTCGCGGCTGGACGCGTCCGGCACGTTTTCGCCGTGTGCGACTTGCTTCGTTTCCTGTCCAGCAATAAAAAAGTGAAAAAAAGAAACTGCGCCGCCTACAGGTCCCCAGGGGCTTACTTCGAGTTCTTTCCGCCTGGAGCGTTTTGCTTTCTAGTTTCCGCCTGTGTTGTCTTGCACGCTTCGGTGCGATATTTTTTTTTACATCGAGAGAAAGCTAAGACATGTGTAATCGTTCCTAGGAGTACGTTGACGCAGTTAGGTTGCTTGTTAAGCACTTGAGATCTAGTTTTCTTCGAGTCTGATCGACGCGTGTTGAGAGCTCTAATTTCATGTCTCTCTCTAATAATTTTTTTTTCACCACTTCGAGGTGACCGGGTGGCTTAGTTCAACTGACCGATCTCCCAGTAAGCACCTACTATAAACTTCTGAAGAAGCGCGTAGTGAGTGATGAAAACTTTAGTGAGGCAGTACAACGAATATCTTCGGGTCCAATTCGCAACTTATGCCAGCTGATTGGTAACAGCAAATAATCTGCACCTCGCATATATATATATATATATATATATATATATATATATATATATATATATATATATATATATATATAGTGGCCAATTTAATGGGACCAAAACACACGAAATGTCGTCGACACAACGTCATCATAACCTAACACTGCGACGAAACTTAAGTAATAATTGCACAGCACTGCTCGGGAAACGGTCAATCACGCAGCAAAGTGTCAAGATACTGTCACAGCCCTTGTTTGTTTAGAGCAGCAAGACAATTGTCAAAGCAATCGATAAGGAATGTCTGCCTAGAACGTTAAAACTTCCATGAAGTGTCTGCCGCGGTGGTAGCTAAATTATGGACATTCAGTGAGAATGTGTTCCACAGAAGCGATCCGTGTATTACCGTGTAGAAAGCCTGAACAAGACTTTTCTTGTGCCCGATATTCATTCTTGGGTTTAGCGTGCGAAAACGACGATATTATTGCAAGGCACGCCATGGTGGAGTACTCCGGTATAATTTCGACCACCTGGAGATCTTCAACGTGCCCCAAAGCACGGGACACAGGCGTTTTCGCGTTTCGGCCCCTTCGAAATGTGGCCGCCGGGGCCGGAATTTCATCCCGTGACCTCGTGCTTAGCAGCGCAGCACCATAGCCGCTAAGCCAGCGCGGCGCTTCCCGTACCCGATAGAGGAGGCTGGACGTGCACTCCACTTCGGCAAGACGCGCAGGTAATAGGAATGTAGCTAGAACCCCCTTAATCTGAAGATTTGCTGAGAATCGCAAGAAAGAGTCCCCGCTTGTACAGGAGAGACGATTTCGTGCGCTTGTTGAACTACATGATTTTATATAAGTGGTATAAGTGTATCTTTTCACAGAAATGTTTTTTTTTTGCCACTCCCCTCTGTAATGCTTGGGCCCTGAGTGTACAATAAATAAATAAATAAATAAATAAATAAATAAATAAATAAATAAATAAATAAATAAATAAATAAATAAATAAATAAATAAATAAACTTGCACCTCAGTCGCTCAAGTGATGCTTTGGCGTCAGATGCTCAAAATGTGTGGGTGTCAGCTCAAATCAATACGGGTTCCCCAACAGAAGTGAATAGAAGCTGTGTCTTCATTTTTAAGTACAGCGATCGCCTGGTCATCGCCCGTAAAGATTAGTGCACCCAGTGAATAGAAATAATACCGGCCTTGGAAGCTTAGTGGTTGTGGCGTCCCTGTGCCAGATCTAAATGCCGTGGGTTCGATTCCGGCCCAGAAATAATTTATCTATATTTTTAGCAAAGGGTATTACGCCTTTATTTCTTCCAGCAACGGCACTTCAATCTACGTGTAGATACTTGCATATTTAACATTGCAGTATTGCGGCACTGCAGTTTTTCCTTCTATGGCAATTCTTCCTGCACAGGAAGTCACACAGGGCGTAGCAATCTACGCGAAGCACAATTATTGCTTTTCATGACACGAATCGGCGAATCGACGGAAAAATTAGAAGTGTCGAATGAAGAGGTAGTCGGAGTGTTCAATTTCCTGCCTGAGAAACCCGAGTTGTGAGGCGAACAGCCAACATAAATGTTTATTGGCTAGTTTGGGACAGAAAAACAAATCTCCTCGGAAAAGCAAGTCAGGCCACACGTCTGGATGCTTCTTCACTTTCGTTTCCTCTTATAGTGCCCATATGTAGGCAAGCAGCCGTTACTCTACAACAGACATGGTCGCTTGCAAGCTAGCCAAATAAAGAAATTGTTTTAAAAGTTCGTAAAAGAACGCGAGAAATATCAGGGAGTTAAAAGACAATGAACAGTGGGGTGGACATACAGTAGGTATAGGAAGGCTAGAAATCAGCGTGATCCCTTTATTCAACTGACACCGCAGTTTTCGATTTCAGAAGGCTAGCTTCAATGGTATTCGATAACACAAAGCTTTCTGGCCTAAGCAGCTAAAATGACACAATAGACTAGCTGTCAGTCGATGGTTAAGCCGATTATGATAGATTTGCACGGAACGAACACTTTCAACGAATACGCGGCCATTGTTCTCAGTGCTTCTTAAAAGACCGTCTGTTCAATTCTACCTGTTTTTCAGGGGTAACTTTCTCTAAAACATTTCGAATCTACGCCACTAAACTTCACTGCTTCATTCCACTGACGAAATGTTGTCTCGAAAAATTCTATGCCACTGTCGTATTCATGCATAGGGAGACAGGAAAAACCCGACACACACAGCGTTGAAACGTCTGCTTGCACGTAAGCCTTACGAGACCAAGTAAAAGTCAAATAAGCGGGAATGAGGTGAGAATAATAGTCACCTCTGCTCAAAAAAGCTGCAAAAAGTGGCTCAAGAAGTTCGAGATCGCTGCTTTCCCTCCCCAAGACCAGGGCAGCAACGCGTCGTCAGCCACGTGCGTTTTCACCCCCAGTCAATGTCTGATGCTTCTGGATAAGGTGTCTCTTCCATCGCACCAAACGCACTTGCCTTAACCGGCAAACAAGTCAGCGAGCTTTTCGCCATCTCTTACCCAGCTGAAAGCTGTGACGACTTAATGAGCCATCGCGGTTCCCTGTTTCAGCGAAATCGGACTTACTTTTCCGCATCGGCTGTAATAACCCTGTAGTTTATCGGCTTTAGCGATGGCCATTTTTTCTGAGCACTTGTTGAAATGCACGCCGCACGCACCTCCGCGTTGCACGCCGAGCGTTCTAATCCGCAAATAAAGTTTGGGAACAAACCTCGACGAACGACTATACAGGCATGATGTCAACGTGGCAAGCAATTTCTTTGTTCCTTTAATGTCTAGCATCACGCACGTCGGCAAGCCGAGAAACAACCCAACAAGCAAAAAATAGGAAAGCCGCTTCGAGATCCTTCGATACTCGCGCGAGTCCCGTCGCTGCGCCAGCGGCAAAGAGGAGCTGCACTCACATACCCGCCCGCGTCAAATAAATAATGCGCGAACACGTCTGCCAGGAAATGGCTGCGCGCCGCGTTGGCACTCCCGCTGCTTTCCAGCGCCTGCGATTGGTGGATCAGACGAAACGAATCGACGACCTGGGTTGCGTAATTATTCAGGGACCCATGAGGAGGTAACGAAGCGTCAGAAGCCTCGAGCTTTGGTACTGGGGTAAACACCTTTACTCCTCTCCGAACAAGCGGCTCGCCCGTCAAGGCTTGAAAAAGATGCGAACAATCGCGGAGGAACGAAAACAAAAACACAGCCCGTCGCACACAAGCGAAAGTGATGAGTCGGGCGTCTAAAAAAACGCCCTTCTCCTCCGTCCGCGAGGAAACTCTCTGCGCAATTCACCCGTAATGGCCACGTCTCGGGAACCCTCTTACACGGGAGCGCACGTTGGTGCAATCATTTATCTTTGCCTCTCACTCGCTCTTGCGCGTGAGGCTCTCCATAGTTCACGACGCAACGCAATTCCGTCGGTGTTCCGAGCGAAAAAAAAAACATCTTCCCAGCGTTCACCAGTACTTAAAGTAGAGGCTATAACATTTCGCGGTACGTGGGCGGTCGCTTACCGCCTGCGAGGTGCAATATGCAGAAGTGCTTTGTGCGGCCGCGTCACTCGTTCCGCTTGCGATGGAAGTGTGGAGGTCATGTCCAGGAATGCTTCAATGACGAGAGTTTGAAAAATGGAAAGCTTAATTCTACTCTTCAGTCGAGTGTTCACTCAACTGGACGATATCAATAAATAGGCACAAAAGACTCACCGTTACCGTCGTTGCCCATGTAGCATAATAGAGGAATATTCACAAATAAAGTAGGCGTAGTTGCAACAAGCAAGAACCATAGTGCAGTGTAGATTAACAGGATTGCGCCCATGTTTGTGGTAAATATTGTTACACTGAGAAGAACTTTTTTTTTCTTGAAGCAGTTAACGCGAGCGCCAATTCAATAGTTGCTACATGCGAAAGCAAGAATGTCAGACAAAGTTTCAATGAAAGCAGAATGGAACCACGCCACTAACGGTGCTTCGAGAACACTGCAGTATGAAATGTCAACTGTATCTTTACTTAAGCATGAAAACACTACGATGATGGGAGGGATTGGGGCAATTATAACTGTATAGAAAAGCATAAACACTGAAAGCAGGAGGTTGACTTCTTACTCTAGATGCCGGAAATCGCGAAGACGACGGCTCCTTGACATTGCCGGTAGCAGGACAGACAGACTGGATGACTGCAGCGCGGTCAAACAGATCTTTTGTAGACGGAACTGAAATCCGATAAATGATGAGCAGAAAAAAAAAGATGTTAGACTAGCACCTTGAGAGTACTTTTCTGCGAGGTGAACTTGACGTGAGCAAATAAACCGAGGCACCGGAACGAAAACGTGGACAAAGAACGTTTCCAGTCAGCTAAAGCACGGCCAGGCGGGGACCATCTGTTGGGCTCCATTCGATTGCTGGGAGAGATGGAGAAAACCAGCCTGAGGCAGTTCCTCGCTAGAGACGTCCGAGATCTTTTCGCAGAAGCCGTGATAGCCCTAAGGAAAACGATTAAGTGTAAGAAGAGAAACAAAAAGAAAGCTCGTCGTATGAACGTAGGTGCTCGAATGGGCAAAAAAAAAAAAAATGTGAGCGTGCCAGAGTGGGGAGCTCAACGTTGCGTTTACTTTGGGAAGAAGACGTAGATCCATTGCTCGCATTTTTTTTTTCTATATGTTGCTGTCGTCGGTCGCCGAGCAAACGTCGACGTAGCAGCCGCATCCAGCGGTCGGCGAGAGGTTATTGTTGTGGGCGTCGTGGAGCCCGCTGGGCCACACCGTAGCAACAGGCAATATTCGGCAATTTGCACAGTCTCAGACGTACCCTCTGTGGGTTAGTGGTGCCGGAGGCGATAATACTTTGCTTGGGACCGTGGTTATCGTTGGATCCTTCATGTAAGCACCTCTCTCCGTATTGACGCTATCTTCTTCACTGACTGAGAAGATAAGGAGATAGATTTAGAAATCTTGTTTTTAGATCATGTGCGTGCCCACACGTCACCTATTGAACACGCTTGGCTGCGTGATGTATGTGAAGTAGGGTCACTAATGTATATTCAGTCGCACTAGGTGTGCTGAAACGCTACCAGCTCTTTAACACTGAGTAGGTCAGCGAAATATTCTTAGCTTAGAAATAATTGCCACGGATCGATAACTGCGTCAAATTAATAAAGAACGCCTATACGAGTACATTGGCCATTAGCAAGCGTTTTGACTAAGCGTGAAGGCATTTAGGTCCCTATCTTTAGGATTTCCACATATAGTGGCACTTCGGGAACTGATCTAGCGCAAACAGTGGCCATGGAGGGGCAAAATCCAAGGGAAGAATGAGAAGCCATTGTACCAACTACACACTTGGGCAAGCTAACAATACAAACAGCAAACCACAGAACAATGGTGAAAGCAATAATTAAAAAAAATATATGGCAGAGCCCATCTCGTGATGACTGTCGACGGTTATGCGAGCAACATTCAAGCAATGTAGCGATACACTACATTGCTGAAGTTACGGTAATTTAAAATGTATAGCGGTCCTACTGCGCCTTACATTGCTTCCGTTGCGTGTGACATTCACTGCCTACGGTATCGGCCCACCTTTCTATGGCACTGGCTTACCTCGGTCACTCACGGGCATGACAACATGAAGAAAATCGGATGACGACGAGCGTATGCCGATGATGGAATGACGACCTTCGCGTGACCACGATCGCATGATGACAACGGTAGGACAACAGATGCACGACAGCGACCGTCTGACGACGACTCACTGACGATGACTGCCTGGCAACGGTGGCATAATCCCGATTGAAGGATGACGGCATGATTACAATAAAATGACGAAGAAGTAATGAAATCGATCGAGCGACGAAGGTAGAACATTGGGATTGAATTGAGATTATGAGTGATGACAGTCATAAAACGACAGCGTCACGACGACGCACCCCGATAGTTGAGACGATAGGAGACGATGGCTGCTTGACAATGATGGCGCTTGACGACGGCTTGACGACAGTCACATGGCATAGTTAGAATGATGAGGACGAAATGACCACAAGGCATCACGACGACGGTGCGAAAACCAATGCACGGTGACAATAACATGATGGTATGAAAACTGTGTGATGAGGGCGAGTCTATGACGACGACGGGTTGACGACGACGTGTCGTGAAGACTTTGAAGGCGATGGTGGAACGACGACGGCAGGACGAGAGTCAACATAGCAGCTCTCGCTTGAATGGCAGCCACTTAGGACGTAGCTGTTAGATATAGGCTTGAAGTCCTGCTACCTGAATATAACACGAATTTCAAAACTTTTTTTTTTCAATATTAGGTCAAATCCTCCAGGAGTGTCCACTGGCAAAGCCAGGTTGGCATTAGTGTCAGGCAACGTATGGCGTCGCTCCGTAATTGGTGGTTCTGGTGTAGTTCCTTAGCAGGTGTCGTAAATTAGGTTTTTCGTTGGACACTAGCAATCCAGCCCCAGCGGTGGCTGAAGCTGCTGCGGCATCGAGTGTGCCACCAACTGGAATTTTGGTTACTATGTCGGCTTGTTCATAGAGCAAACAGGCGTAGCCGATATTCTAGTTGACATTGGGAGAATAAAAATGGAGCGGGAGAAGCCATATAATGTGCAGAGCAGATAACCGGTAGACTGTTAGAGTTACAGAATGCGTGCCGAGGAGAAGGAAGCGCAGTCGAGGACGGCAGAAAATTCGATGGGCTGATGAAACTAGAAATTTTGCAGGCGAAAGTTAGAATCAGCTAGCTCAAGACAAGGATGTTTGGAGAGCGCTGTGAGAGGTCTTCGTCCTGCAGTGGACGATAAAATAGGATGATGCTGATGCTGATGATGCTGATGATGATGATGATGATGATGATGATGATGGTGGTGGTGGTGGTGGTGGTGGTGGTGGTGGTGGTGGTGGTGGTGGTGGTGGTGGTGGTGGTGGTGGTGGTGGTGGTGGTGGTGATCTGGCGTCGTGTACCAACCACCAGGTTTAATCCAATCAACAACTATGTCGCGACTGAGAAGACCTGGAGGGATCGGATCGTGGTCATTGGGTACGCGTCCTCACGTCATATGTCTGCGCTCGTAAGGCACAACCCGTCGGAAGTCATCTGGGTCATACTGTGAACCTGTTGCGACTGTGGCAGACGCGTAACGCTTTCACCGGGGATAGTACTTGTGTCCTGTTAAGTGGTTTCGGCCGTGCCATGTCACTTTATGTCTGCGTGACGAAGTATCCAGTGCACAGGGATGTTGGCATATTGTTGCGTTGTGGTTTCCAGCCGTTTCAGTTGACGAACTTGTGTGTCGGTAGTTTGAGTACGCTTCTTGCTTGTCGGCGTACACGTGAAACCCGGCAGTGCGCTGTTCGTCTAGCCTGGATGCGTATATTTGCAGTGCGTGTAAGACAACTGCGCTATCCCGACAAGTAGGTGTCAAAGTTTCTCATAGCTTCTGATTCGTCCATGTTGAGTTACATACACCGCTGAGGCTCTCATCGCATACGCGAGGAGGTTAGCTGCCGGGTTGGCGTAGACCGCTGGACTTTGATGTTGACGTCGAACGAAGGCCTGGCACTTTTCTGCTTGATCTGGACTCATTCGACAGGAAACGAGGCGTGCATCAGCCAGTAAGCTGAGGTCCCCAGGGGCTACCAGCGGTGGTATGCGTGCAGCCTTTAGTTCAGAGACATCCTAGCCCAGGAATTGCAGTAACTTGCAGCCCTGTGTAATATGATGCACTCGGTATTCATTCATCAATTGTGCGCCGGGCTTCAGTTGTGTCTCTGAAGTTATTCAGGCATGCACATCTACGCAGTTCCTGTAGGCATGGATGCCTGGGATGTCCTGTAACAACGCGTATGACATCATGTAGCAGCGTGCCTAATAATAAAGCTTATGAGGTCAACTGCACGTGGTATATGAAGTCTTTGGGTTTTAAAGAAAGTAATCTCTTTCTCATTCACATTTATTTTTGTGTTTACAGAAAGACACCCAATAGCTTACGAAATTGTCAGGATCTGGGCTTTATTGGTTGATGAGCGACCAGCGTTGCCTAAGCTAGTCATCGATGCACCATTATCAAGCAGGTTTCTCATGTCGGGCGATCAAGGTTTGTGAAGATCAGGCGACGTTCCTTTGTCGCCGCCTGTAAATGCGAACCCCAATCAACATGCAGTTGGACCTAATACTAGAGGGTAATTTTAATCTAAATGTGGCAGACGCAAGCCCAGGAATGTGTTCGGATGGTATGTAAACACGATAGCCCTGCTCACGTTACACTTAATACCACAGTGCGGACTTACACCTGCCTTGAAACATTTCAAGGAACCCTGGTTCATGACTTACTAGCTTTCGACTTCATGGATGATGATAGTCTCATGTGTTTTCGAGTAATCAATTATTTGGATTTCTTCAACCTGTATCTGATGTCGCATGGCTTCTCTGCATAGTATGGGCGCTTTTCGCATATATAGACTGCCAAAGACAACTGCAGTTTTAGCTGCATAGATTTTGATATGCTTCATAGTTCTTCATCTTTTCGGTCTTGAAAGAAAAGCTCAACTGATCCAGGTTCCAGATGAAGGATACATGCCGGGAGGGCCTCTCGCAGAGTTTTAATGATGGCATTTTAAATAAAGTGCAAATATTTCACATTGTGCGAATGGACATTTTTGTAATCTATGAAGATGAGCACTAAATAAATAATGAAATGCGGCTGTCGCTAAGCGAACGATAAGTATTAATCTTAACGCAAGGCCTTCCTTAAACTAGGTCGAATACAATTACCGAATAACGGAATCCCCATACAGCCGTTCGCTGAGCCCATGTGATGCCTTTTTTAGGAGGTCTTTCCCAATTACACAGTAATTAGCTGCCACTGGAGTGGACATCCCTTTATTCTTCTCACGCGAAGAAAGAGAGAAAGTTCGGCGCCGCAATAGGTTAGGCGAGAAAGGCTTGTTCCCGACGCTGCGATAAAACCGACGCACTAACTAACGGCGTAAATGATCTCCTATCGTCTCGTTCTGGTTAGCCGGCCAAGCTCGGCGCTGCTTACAGCAGTGCGCGATCCGAATTGGGTCATTCTCGCGTTGTCTACGAATCCCTTTATCGGCCAACTATACTTCGTCTTAGTGTAGTTAGGCAGTGTTGCGGAATCATATGAGCTCCTGTTTGCCTCATACAAAGATGTTATAGCGTTTATAGAGTGTGTATGAGCCATTTAAAAACTTTCATGCCTCCCTATAGGAATTGTCCAGTTGTCCTATACACCACCACTGACATACTATGGACAATTTCTTATTGAAAGTTTAAACACGCATGCCCATACATGATCGAGAGACAGTCCGATGCCTTCCTGCTTTGTCTGTCTTACTATTTTATTACTAGTGTAGCTGTATCGCTGTCCTACTATTAGATATATTACTGTCAGATTTGTGCTTATAGTCTAGAGACGCGCCTTTATGCAGTCTATATGAGTAGATAGCATGGAGAGGGTGCTTGCACTTCGAAATAGAGTGGTAAAATACGTTCTGTAAACCAAGTGTTCAACATGTCAAGTTGATTACGCGACAAGATATGCTTGCTCAGCGGCATTTACTGCCGACTTCAGTTCGCTGTAACAGTTAACAAGCTCACCGCTACAGGTGAAGCACTACGCGTTCATGCGTGCGGCCCCGATTAGTAAAACCATGCAAAGTCTTGCGTTGAAAACGTCAAGTTTCTAATAGTTATCTAGAAAGAAAACCGATGCTGTGGGATGTGGCATGCATGGGCGTGTCGGGATGTGGAAGCTTCAGATGAGTATCTGTAAGACGTTTCTGGCGGTTCTACAAGTGAACGGCTAGCAGCGTTCCGTCTCACAATGGCTCGTTATTTTCAAAAACAATGCGCAAACCACCAAATTTTCTCAACTCCTACGTAAAACGATCGTTCATCGAGCCTCGAGAAATAGTGTTGGGCTGTACAGTTATGTTGCAAGTTGTAGGTCGCTCAAGTTATAGGAAAAAGTACAGTCTGCGCTTGTAGAGCATATCAGTTTCGATAGTTTGTTTTTGTTTCCTTCACTTGTTCTAGTAAATGTGAATAAACAACGATGAAAGATGTATTGCGGGCCAAGAAAAAAACATACTTTATATGATGATTTCTTTCTCACAAAGCATAATTTGTGTGGAAATGGCTGTTCTAAGCCATGTTCAAGACGAGTCTCGCAAACTCGCATGCCGGCAATCCCATGGTGGCACAGCGACGGTTAGGAAATTCGCATAGACGCTGACAGCAGATTTCTCTCTAGGTAATATTGTAAGAGACTGTATGGGTAAACTGTAGGAATATGTCGCCCCTGAATGTTGCACGCATTTAGCCAGCGTCAAAGCAGGCGCCTCATCGTCTAAAGGCTGGCATTATAACATAAGACACCTAGGCGAGCACTCTGCTTAGCAAGCGGGGTCTGCCCTTGCGCGTCTCGTATCATCTTTTTTTTTCGTTCTTATTTTTTTCCTGGCCGCCAGGAAATGTTCTCGCTGCCTGCTTGTTTCCCGGTGCAGACTAGTGGGGGGAAAAGTGCAAGGCGACGAGGTGACACGGGATGAAGGCATGTTGCGCAATCAGCCTCATCTTGTGGCGCGATGTTTGGAGAACTTTTTTTTTTCGCAAGTCAGCACTGACCAGGCCGAGATCGACAGTGCAGCGATCTCCGGCAGTCCGAAGGAGCGTGGTGCACGCTCATCGTTCAGCTTCGGAGCACGCCGTGCGTGTCTACGTGGCCCCGGGCGGTGGCATTCTCACCTGGAAACGTCGCACTTTTCAAGCACGATACAAACGAGTACAGTACTCGTCTGGCTGGTGTGGCGTCTTGCAGACGCATGGTTCTGCGACCAATCGTGTGCCTCACGTGTGCTTAACCATTCTTGTGGCGCTGAAAACTGTCTGATCAGAAGCTTTAGAACACGCGCCTCTGGTAGGCAGTTCGACTCGTCCACAGAAGCAAAAGGTAAATCACCCAATTTCGTTTGCGCGTTTCCGGTGCCTTGAAGAAACAAGAGAAAGGAAACAGGGTCAAAGCATTGCTGGTCAAAGAAGCTCTTAAAGGCTTGTGAACTATGCAGCGCCATTTTAACGCTAATGCATTCGATTTGTGGTGACCGAAATGTCTGATAAAGCTCTATTGTATCACTATATCATCCACTTCTTGCAGGCGTAGAGTCGGGCGAAGTAGTGACGTTGGAATCATGTTGAAGGTCTCCAGACGCCATTCTGACATTGCTACTTTTGGGCTTGAGGTAATGTTATGCCAATTAGGCGTAGGATTCGCGTTCTGTACGTGTAAATTGCGAATAGTTTTTTTTTTCTTTTTTGAGTGTCTCGTTGCATGTGTTACATTGAGTAAACGTTATTGAAACCCTTACACGCGATATCTGGGGCGGTCACGTATGATGAATGCTACTGGTATAAAGCGGCTCAGGGATATTGACAAAGGGATGGCAAAGATGTACGTGGATGCTCTATATGTACACTATATATGTCTGTTACATGTACAAGACTATCAGAGTTATGCACAGTTGTGCGGGGGAGCATATAAGTCTAAAAGACCAACTTATCCTCAGACAAGAAGTAGCTGACACCGAATCTGTGCTCCAACAGCTTTTTATCACGTAAAGTAAAAAAAAATAGAACCTTAGCACCAATGAAAGTTGCTTGAGGTCGAATGGTGACCACAGACTGAAAGTCGGTGAGGCCGAGGCCTTACCTGCGTATTCGAAATTCTCCTCCGACTGGCTGCCCCCCTTTCGCTTCGAAACTAGTTGTCCTATACTAATGTCCGTCTCCGCGTCTCGCAATGGCTCCCGTTCAACTGCGTGACATAAAACTTAAGCAAACCTAAAGTTTTATTGCTTTTCACACGCCAAAGTAAAGAGCGTGCCTAATTGCGAAAATGTGTTTATCTTAAGCAATTCTCTCAAGCAATAAAAATTACGATAAATGTTTGAGTTTTCACAATATGCGTTCAGTCAGTATTACTATCATAGCAGAAAATCCTTACGTACCGCAGAAACGTTCGCGGTAAGACGCGCCAAATATTACTGCGTCAGCACTTAATGTTGTGCTCGGACAAACACCACGCTACTTACTCCGACTGTTCACCCTGTTTATTACCCATTGTGTTTCGCATATTCCTGACCCTGTCGTAATCCCTCCATGCTGAAACTTTCCCCATTATTTTCCGACTGTTCGTCGAAATGATGCAAATCTCGTGTAATTCTTTATGAGCACACTTTACAGGATCCCCAATGTTCCGCCCACGTTGCTTCCTCTCATATTTTTGCAAATTATGTAAAGACTTCCTCGAATCTCTTCGTAACGTTGTGTGCCGTAGCGACGCCCCCATTTTACGCGTTCATGACGTTTATGCAACCGCTTGCAGCACCCAGTCCATCATTTTTCCTTGCAACATCGTCAGTGCTGCCAGTCTCCGACGACGCGTGTGCTTTCCAGCCTGCGGCTGCTTCGTGGAAAAAAGAGATCCTTACGAACTAAAATCCGTTTGCTTCAAGCTACGCTCACGCTATAATTCACGCCGGTACTACGCGTTTCGTGCTGTAATGCGCACTTTCGGCCATTGCGAAGTGGAAGACTTCATTTGCGCTCAAAGAGCAATTTTCGCAAACGTGCGAGTCGGTACCTCATTTGTTGTTATTCATCGCGTTCTCTTCATGAAGGATCCAACTTAGGGAACTCTTCCTGACTGCGAGCGCACACACCAAAGTTTCCGAAATTGAAACACAAATCAGGTGTTTCCTTTCATACTGACAGGCAGTGCACATCTTCCAGCCCGCGGAGTGGACGCTGCAAGGCCCGCGAGCTCGTGACTCGCTATTACTCGTGCTTTCAATTAACTAAAATTAATTAAAAATGACGCAACGTGTACTACAATGTTTAACAGTCGACCAACAGCGAGGCAATCCTTCTCACTGTGTGTAAGAGTACTTATCGAGGAAATGGCTGCTTCACTCCTTGAACATATGGTGTGATGACCGCAGCAGCGAAGCTGTTGCTGGGGTGGTAGTGGCAACTAGTATAATGTGATACATCGTCTGTAGAGGTGACAAAGCACGCTGAAGAGACACATATTAGAATGAATTCCCTATAACTTAATTTCATGTACTCGTGTACAGAGTTTTACGCCGAAGCTTTGAAGCCACACGTGGGGGTATCTTATGCAGTAGCCAGTCTATCGTTCTTGGAATCCGATGTAGTGCACCCGGAAACAAGTATCCTTACGGCTGTGGCCTATGCACTATTGTCGGCTGTGAAGCATACCACTAAATCAAAACATCAATAAACAATTACAGTTATACACTCCCTAGACGCCGTAAGAGCCATAATGTATCTCTGTAAACACAAAAATCCTGTACTCATTGAGCTTTATTCTGCTCTGTGCATAGTATATGTGTCTAACTAGCATGTCGTTATATGCTGGGTGCTTGACCATAGAGGCGTCGAGGGTAATGTGCTAGCAGACCAAATGACCACATGAATTACATCGCAAGCTAATAATTCTACCGCAGCTGTCCCTGCCACAAATCCGAAGCCTTTCTTACGAAAGAGGCTGCGAAGCCACTGGCAACGCTCCTGAGACGCTGAAACAAATAATAAGCTTGAGGTGATTAAGCAACATATAGGTTTATAGCGCACCACAATCAAAACACGATGAACTGATATCCTATTCTGTTGACTCAGGGTAGGACACACCTATGGCGCCCATAATTTTCTACTTACTGGAAATGAACCTACAGCTTGTCGTAGATAGGGTGAGAGGCCAACTGTCCTTCCCATCCTCCTGCAGTGTCGGGAACCGTAGCTGAGAGAAAGAAACGTTTTCCTCTAGCATACCGTTATCATATCTCTCGCCATACGGATTACGTGTAGAACCGTTTTTCAGCACCAAAACAGCTGCAAGCTTCCTGAATCGTGTTGTGTTTCATATTATTAACCCAATAAATTAGTTGCACACCCTCTTGCCAGAGGATGCTGCTGTAATCGTGTTTTTCTTTCTTCCTTCTTGTTATGCACATGCCTCCACGCCCTTGAGTTTAAATTGAATTGAAATGAATTTCTGTTTATCTGCAACAATGTTGCGGGAGACGAGGAGTAAAAGCTGTTTAAACAGCTTGAGAGGACCTGGCCACCCTACACACATGTTGGCATAACGGTAGTTGTAACACTTTCAAGGATTTTAAGTCAGTAGTGCTTCTCATTAACTTTCACCACTGTCATATTCCAGTATATCATATCGTCCACCAGTAACGCCAATTTTGCGTTCGTGGGATACTCCATAAGTCATTGCCACGATTTTATTACATGTACATTTTACGTACTTATAAAACGACTGTTCTTTAGGCCCCTATACAGCCAAGTCACGTCTACCTCGTACTCAATCACTACATTGCCCACTCGTTAGCACTAGCTTGGCGCTCTTTGGGCCTTCTTGAGCTTAGCGCCACAAAACACCAAATTCATCATCATCATCATCATCGATTGTGCAAGGCTCTTTTCAGTACATGCAGGAGAACGCGCGTGCATGATGCGAGCTGTAGACGGAGTTCTAGACCGATAAATTTATTCCTATATATGCAGATACTTATCTCTCTGTCTTTCTTTTTTTGAATGTGTTCTTTTCTCTCTCTCTCTCTCTCTCTCTTTCTCTCTCTATGTGCACGTGCTTCGCTTCCCTGCTTTCCCTTACATATTTCTGTCGCCCTTGCCCTTCCTCCGTTGCAGGGTAGCAAACCGAATTTTTGTCACCTGGTTAGCGGCCCTGCCTTCCACATCACCACCTTATTTCTCTGTCCAGCTATTGTTTACTTACAGAAAGCCCACTTGTAAGGGACACGAGCGGCAGATGGCGCGGCAATATTTGTTGATTTGGTAATTATTAGCTTTGGTTTATGAAATCGGCTCATTTATGAAAGCAAATTTTGTTCGGGAAGCCTGCACACTATCATTTTTCCAATAATTTATTTGGCTTGGTGACTATATTATTCTAGCTTTATAGCACGAGTTTTAACATTATTTAGCAAGTGCACAAGCTATCTGGTCGTAGGCACACGGATGCGGCACATATGTTGCGAAATTCGTCATTCCCAGCTGACGCTGTTGAAGGAAAGGGATCCTAAGTAATTGCTGTTCAAGGCTTTATTACCAGCAATAAGTAAGGATGACAAAATTGCAGAACCTTATAATACAATCGACTAATAAAGTTTGGAACATGTTTAAAATAAATATTCAAAATAGGTCTTTAAGTTATTTCCCTTATCGAGTAACACGTAGCACGTAGCATATAGCAATATGGTAAGCGCAAAATATAAGATAGAGTCCTCCGATTGGGGTTAATTTCTGATGTCAAAAAACGTAGATTTATAAGGGGTGGAAATACATAAGATAACGATTGAAATTTACTGATTTCTACCGAAAACTGCAGTTAGGTAACCATTCACCGTACATGCTTACCTCAGCGTGTAGCAAAAGCGCAGGAGACTCGATACTTTTTTGCCTCAAATAGGAAGACTGGACAACATTTCCATTTATGACGGCAGCATCCCCAGGACTGGGGCGTCCATGTATGGAAGATTGAACTCTCTTTAAATGCCAAAGCAATAATTTACATACTCAGCATTAGTTTTCCACCACAACCCATTCCTTATCACCCCCCTCCTTCGCCTCCCACCCGAGCCCTCCCACCAACCGGCTCCTGATCTTCCGTCCACCACCTCTGGCCAACAACCCTTCTTTCACGCACTCTTTCCTTCACTGCGTCTTCTCCTCACCCATCTCGCCGTTCAGTAGCGCGGGCGCTCTCCGGCCACGCAATCAATAGGGTGTGAGTTGCGGCTTCGCGGGCCCTCGGACGACGCCGGGCAAAGGGGTGAGCCTAATGAAGGCAATTACGATCGGTGATTAGGCGCTAGGCCAAGGCACGAGCAAAGCGCGAGCCACACATGTGGGTGCAAGCAAGCGTGCTTCAGCGCGAGCGATGGGAGTTTGCGCTGATTAGGACCGCTTGGCGCATTTCGTTTTGCTTACGCTCATATTCCGATCTGCGTATTATTCGCCGTTCGTCCTCTCCAACTTGTTCCACCTCACGCATTTTTTTACCTCCTTCATTTTTTTTGGCTTTGATTGCGTCTACTCGCATGCTTTCGATATGAGCCCGCGCAATACAAGGCTTCGCCGGCTTTAGCGATTATTTTTTCGCTACATGTTGTTACAGCAGGGACCTCTCGACGGCTTCGCCCGAAACGTACGCACCCCGGGCCGTTAAGTGGGAGTAGTTTTGTTTTGCATGGGTGAGCAAGACGACGGCCCGTGCAAAAAGATGGACGACCGTGTCGTTGTTACATGCGCTGCGAGCCTCTTTCTCCCTTCCTTCTCTGTCTAGCAGCCCACGCGCAGAGCCTCGTATGGAAGCGCCGTTTATACTGCCCCGTTATACTGCTCGTTGGAGCCGAGTTTTCTTTCACAGACGTCAGCATATGCGTGCGAGGCACTTCTTCGCGATAGCCCACCTCCGTGCTGCAGAGCGTTAACGATGTTTCGCTTTGCCCGAGTTGCGCAGCCCTGTTGAGCCAAGGGCTCTTTGCGCGTCAGCTATAGCGAAAGCGCACTTCTCGCCACGCAATTCGGTAATTTGTGCGGCGCTTTTCGATGGGTCTCGCCTCCTGTACAATGGCTCACATCGGTATTTGAAGACGCTTATGCCCGGTTAAGTCGGTTTCTTTTGCGCCCTTAACTCTTTCGTTACCACGCCTATAGGAATCTAAGAACTTGATCGACAGTATTTCTACAAGTTGTTAAACATTTCCTTTGCAATTCTCCGACCAGAAACGTTATGCTGAGTCTGAAATAACGACTGAACTTTAACTATTAGTAAGATCTGACCGTTTTTGGCAGATTCAATAGTCTGCAAATGTGAAACTTCGACTGGGGGTGCCATCGAAACTGGCCTGCAGTGCTCCTAGCACTTCTTCAATAAAAAGACGTAAAATGTGCGCTTTGTTCGACTCCGCAAAACAATTTATAAATGACAGCAAGCGGCTGTGAGGACACAGAAGGTTTTTTTTAGGTTGTCGATTTTCATATCCGACGTGTAGGCCGGTTTAACGATGTTTCAAACAACGGTAGATGTTCATAAGTGCGTGTTATTTAGACAATTCTCTTCGGCTAATATCACGTGCAATTTCATTTTCACCACCACGGGCTGCTTTTATCCATCAGCACTTCGACAGCGCATGTACAAATTATTGCAAGCAATCCTTCTTGTCGCCATGGGTTTTCGCTCACACAATGGCAGGTAGTGAATTTCAGACCGACCTTTGAACGGAGCTTGACTAGCTGTCTAATCCCTTAAATTTTAAACACCGCATGTGTAAGTGCCCTTATTCTTTACTGTACAATATATTGCAACACTCCACATTACTGCACAAAACTGTACAAGAACTCAACGAAGCATATGGAGATTCCAGCGCCAGCTGAACGCGCACTGGATCGCTTTGCTTGCACAGAAAAGCTGATTGAACGCAATAATCAACTACGAGGAGGCTTCTGCATGCTCTGTGACCTAACAGCCATTGCTTCTTGAACCTAATTAGAGAGAGAGAGAGAGATAAGGAAGGCAGGGGTCTTAACCGGTCAAGAGTCCGGATGGCTACTCTACGCTGGAGAAAAGGAGAAGGGGAAGAGAGAGAATGGAGAGAGAGAGAATGTAGAGACGTGCACGGACAGTAATTGAGTCAAAGTGGCTCGAGCAAACCGGACGTTCTCACAAGCATAAAAGTGCCTTCACTGCCTTCTGAGCCGATCATCGGTGGGCACGGTGCCCTAGTACTGTCTGTTCACACAGAGGACGATCACCTTGTTTTCTCAATGTGTTGTACAAAGATTAATGTAGTAAAAACAAATCAGGTGCCCGCTGCAATGAATAAGAACAGAAGCCCCCTGTACCATAGGAACTTACCCGTTTTCACATTTGTGAACGTTATGCTCTGCCGCGTAGCATGGTTAATACTAAGGCTAAAATTTTCATAATTTTTTTTGCGTGATCTGGCTTGGAAATATAGCGGACGAGGAACCAGGGGCACATTTTGTATATTTCAGATTTTTTCGCTATGGGGTGCCTATACTTAACATAGTTAATACTTACTTTAATTCGCGTTCTTTGAGGTGCCTCTTGGAAGTTTCACTTAAGAATTGTCAAAGATTATCTGAGAAGTTATTACTGCAATACGTCCATTCAAATCACCAGTGATATAATTTGACAGCCTGGTCATTGTGAGGCAACGTATACTGTACCTATAGCAGCTGTACACGTTGCGACTACTGAGCCTTGAAATAAAAATGCTTAAAAGAATCACCGAAAAGGAGCACATTTGTAGCGATTACGAATGCGTTAGCCAGTGGAATGAATGGGGTGTATTGTTTATTAAATGATAAGATCCTGGTAAACTAAAATAGGTAATCGAAGGTTCCAACCCAAACTCCAGAATTACGCCCCAACCTGTAGAACTTGTAAGAACAAGACGTATATTATGGTATTTTATATTGCGTTTTTAATGTATTTCCTTGACAATGGGTCGACATGTGTCGACTCACCTTGAATCTTCTTACGCAGCGGTGTAATGAAGTATACTTTAGATAGAGCCACGCTGCTTATAATTAATGACAACTTCTCTGAAAACGACCAAGTGTATGTTCTATATTAAGCAATAAAGAACTTCCCTTGATACCCATTCAATCCATTTGCTTTCTATATCTCAAATCTGAGTAACCTAACAGGGCGTCTAAAAGAAATGAGGCTGAATAACTTTATGTACCCTATCGTACAGCACAGCGAATAATAAGAAGCTGTGGTCCATTTGACGAAATGCTTGTGTCAAGTCAGGTTACTACAAGTCGGGGTACCTATTGAAAAAATTATTATTATTATTATTATTATTATTATTATTATTATTATTATTATTATTATTATTATTATTATTATTATTATTATTATTATTATTATTATTATTATTATTAATCCCCAGGTCTAAAGTTGGAAGCCCCGTGAGGAGCAGCTTCAGTAACGTGGGGAAACGTCGCAGTTGCTTCAGAAAGGCTAAGCACCGAGTGCGATAGCAGATTAGTAGATAGCTCTACGAATTAATGATATTAGTTTTATAGGCCGTGTAAACTCGTAAACATTCGCTTACTAACTCAATTAACAAGTATGGTGCCACGCGCGCAGAAGCAAACATGAGCACATCTCAGTCGACGACCGCGGAGACTCGCTGTCAAAACACTTGAGTGAGGAAGCGCGGCAGCAGCAGTGAGCGAATTGACCTTCGTGCTACCTCTCGCTTCAACGCGACCTAAGCAGCGTAAACAAAGCGCACACAAAGCTATCAGCACTCAGCGACTCGAGCCCCTTGCATATCCCTTTCAAGATTGAGCCCGCGCGGCCGCGCCGTACGCAGCAGCCGCAAGAGTAAAACGCCCCCCTCCCCCCCTTTCGAGCGCAAAATTGCACGTACTTCACTCGCACGTACAGTATTCTGCGCACGGCGACAATGTTATCGCTCTTGGAATTTATACGGAACATCACGACTAGAGGGGAGGTATAAATGCGCGTGGAGTGTCCATATAATTGCTATCACAATAATAAACATTATACAACTATATTCAGTGCTTGACTAAATACGCTTGACATGACTAAAGATGCTTAGTAGTGAGCACTAATGACTAAAAGAAAGAAGAGAAAGAAGTGGCAAAGAGAAAGAGGCGAATGATAAGAGGAGGAAGAGTAGGCTTTCGCCGTTCACCTCTTAAGTGAGATTTTAAGAGAGGCTGTGATTTTTTTAAAAAGCATGATCAACAGGCTGTTCAATAAATCATTATTTAATTACTCCCTACTTATGCGCACCCACTGGAAACTGTACGAAGCAAAATACCACCACGTTGACCTTCTGCAAAGCCAGGAAATACAATTACGTAAAATTTACATATTCATCCACAGTCCATCGTAATTCGCGACTCAAGGCGTTACTTTTGTTTTAGGACAGGAGGGTTGCCTTTAAAAAAAGTTATGGGGTTTAGTGGTCCAAAATGACGTTTTCATTATGAAGCATGCCGTAGTGAGATACTGCCGAATAATTTGGAACGCCAGGGGTTCTTTAACTTGCATCTGAAATCTAAGAGCATGGGTGTTTTCGCATTTCTTCCCCGTCGATATGCGACCGCCGTGGTCCCGTTTGCCTTATCTTTTTTTCGAAAGTACGCTGATTCGAGGTAAACTCACTACCATTAATTCGCGCCTGTTGCGTACCGCGAGACATGCTTTTAACATACTATACTGCACATACTATACTGCGCTGCACAGCTGCACTGTCCTGCCTTAGAACACTGTGAACGAGAGACGTGCGGATGTTAAATCAGCGTATCCATCCACAAAGAAAACAAAAGTTACCTTAAATTCAGCTCCGTTGCGCTTCTTCGATACGAATTGTTCTAATCTATTTTCACTTACATTATGGACTGCTTTCTCACATTTCTTTTATCTTCTGAAGGAATGCCCATTAGTGTGAGCGATTTGCTAAACTGCCTCCGGACAAACTCAGCTGGAACGAAAAAAAAAAAAGAGAGACAAGACGCCAGAAGAAAGTGCGAGAGAATAACAATCCATTTCTACGGCTGGTGGAATCACACTGGTAAAAACGCAGATAATGGCTTTTTGAACACATTTCCGACGTGGCTACTTAACCGTGGCGATGGCATTTACGTTCTATAATTTTCAGCATCGATTTCGCCTACTAAGTTCTGTACGGGTGCTAACCGTCGACGCTGACCCCATTTCCCTGGAACAATTACCTTCACTCCGAGGGTCGTTAGCGCCGAGCTGAATTACAATGTCGCAAAAAATAAAAATGACTCACCTACTTCGTTCACTTTGCTTCCTCTTTTCCTTGTTTACTGCGCTTGGATATCATGGTTACAAATGGATGCGCCGACTCCCGCTACCGAGACGTAGTCGTTGTTGATTTCCTTTTTCTTCATTTTATTACTTCTTTTATATTATTTTTGGTGAAGTAGAGGCCACGCGATTCAATATTACAGTGTTCCTTTTCTGCATTTTGGGTATGCTTCATTTTTATTACCCCAAAAGACCCATAAACTTCATTGCAGGAACGAAACATTGTATCATTTCAGTAGCTAGCGAAGGTTTATCATCCATATAGTCAATCGTTGCCCACTACTGGGTTTACTTAATCTTAGGCTTTGGTGTGGGTCATATGGTTAGCTGTATGTTAAACTCCCAGCAACCAAGTTATACAAAAGCTTACCTAAAAGTAGAAGTGATGTCTTTGCAAAGGGCATGAAATAAATAGCCTAGCATAGCGACTGAGCCATTTTCTAAATAAAAATGAAATCGTAAAACGTGCAACGCGGTATCGGGGTGCCGCTTGTTAGCCACACTTAATCGTTCATAGCTTTCTTCCGTTTGTCAAACGTGTTTACTTTGCCTTTACTTTTCCCACGTACAGTACATCGTACTCAATCTGCCGCTGCGGAAGGGGCAGCTGTTCCTCGTTTTCTGTAAGACGTACGTCGCCGAGTGACACGGGTGGCAGTAGCATTTAAGTTTCATGACATCGCCATTCAGACAGCGCCAAAATACCAGACGTCATTGTCTCACGCTGCGAACATCTGCCTCCTACGACATAGATTTAAAAAAAAAAACATCGTGGGCAAAAGAATAAAAGTGCCATTCGCTTTTCGTGCTATTGTTTGATTCTTTCCTGTGCTAGAATAAAATGAACCACACGCTAGATTCATAAAAGTGGTAGACATATAGCTGAGATGGCACGAAACTAAACGGCAACGTTATATGAGAGAGCAGCTGTACGAGCTGACTATCTCAAAAAGTAAAAAAAAAAGCAATTGCAAATGGCCGGTTTTGGTCGTCTCGGACACATCGAATGAGAGGCACTCACAGAAAATGGAGAATGTGCATTTAAATATTTAATCACCAATCTATCTCGGTTTTCGCGAGTCCTTCATGTTCCATTCAACAATTTGTTTCCTGCTACACAACGCAACTCTTTTCCGACCAAGCCCATTTTCATCTTGCAGGAGCAACTGTTCTTTGAATTATTAGCTCGGTGGTGATCTTCCACTGGTTCTCTCTGCGATTTATGTTTCTGTCGTTGACCTGGCCTGGAAACAGGGCTCCGATAATAGTTCTCTGAGGTGTAGTCCTTGCAGCCGAAGGTCGGGCAACTAAATCGCGCCTACACGAACACGCCTAGGGGTTACTTACGTTTTTCACATAAACAATATCAGCCCTTAACATGTGCTACAAAATAAGTTGGCGTTGCAGTTAAAAGCTTCCCAAAAACGTCATTCTAGCAGTCCAGAGCAATCTTAACTGAAACGCCAATGCACCTTTCTTTTGCGTAAATTCTAGGGACAGATATCGTAAAACTGGTGTCCGCCTTATGATTTCGGTAAAGCAGGCAAAACGCTACCACTTATAACATTCATCCTCGCACTGCGATATTTACTCTAAAGTACATTACCGCCAGTTAGCCATGTTTTCCAAATAATTACGTGGAATATCAGACTGGTTGTGCAAGTAATTCCCGCCTGATCATGTAATCTACCTGAAAAGACCGAATCGCGCTTAACCTTGGCGTGATATTTTTTGTTGAAATACCTGTTCAAATCGAAAAATATATTATGATGACCACCAGCTTCTGGACTTGGAGTGGGATTGTGGTTGGCAAAAGATAGAGTTGCCACTTCGTTCAAAATTGCACGCGCAGGTTAAAGTGCGGCTACTACAAGCGATTATATGGTACGTATTTGAGCACGTACTCCTCATTCTATTGCCTGCATGTCAGCTTATGCGATCACACGCATGGGCGGAGCTCACAAAGAACATTTCAATGGTCGCTTTCAAACGTCCCTGGATGTGCTACCTCTCTTCAAGGGATATGCTTCCCCCAAACCATGTAATGCCATATAGACATCTTATTGTCAAGCCTACATGTTGACATGTCTATACGGTGACATGTACACATGTCCTTGACAGACTCTAAACATTCCCTACTGCATGATCTTAACCAGTGCATAGGTATATTAGTACGCACTACGCTTCCCACAAGTTTGTTAATGCCAAAGTTGAGGGTTGGTCCTGTATTGCGGTTTACATATTACCCTGTAATACTCGAGCTACCTGAGACACCTCGGGAAAAACGACTCGCAGAATTTCATAGCACATTTAATAGCTTTACGACGCAGCCCTTCACATGCTTCGGTACGTTCCTTAAATTCAGTGCCTTACCTTGCGCACTAAATTTTTATTTGCTGCGCGCTCAGGTCTGCTTTCCAGCACGTGCTTTTAAGTATTGGCTGTTACTTTTTCTTTGCGTCATTCATCATAGAATACGCTTGCTCTAACTAAGTATTCGCTGTTGTTTCTTCTAGACGCACTTGATGATAGAATACGCTTGCTTTCACTGCCAAAGTATGCACGTCATCATTGCATCCTGTTTGTGCCTTGGGTGCCTTGCTTCGGACAGAACTCATTTATTTACAGCGCGAACTTCCCTATCAATGGTTCCTTTTGCCTGTGCATTGCGACAGCCACTTTCGCCTATGGATGATGACTGGCACGAATGCACGTGCTCGAAGGCAGGGCGTGGAACGAGACCCCTTTGGGACGAAATGCGATGAGAGCGGCTGTGCGTCGAGAGACTCAATAGCGTCGTACATTGGGAAAGGCAAGAGGGGATTGTGACTGACGCTATTTTCCCGAGTTAGAAAACTCATATCCTTTCAAAGTTGATGTTCACAGGGTATAGCTGATGGAGATTTTTTTTCTACATATCGCTATAACAACGACCCCGTTTGAATAGCTGTCTCAACATTGAGAAACGAAAAAAAGAATATTTCAAAGAAAAGCTGGTTTGTTGGCTCTCCATTCCAAAGCTGGAACCCTTATGATCTGCATACGAAGAGCCGGAGAATCGAAAACTGCTACGCACTTGGCTGCTTTTATAGCTAAATAGTGCGAGTGCACCATTTTGATACGGATAAAGGACCCCTACCAATCTCAAGAAATAAAAAAAGACATCTGCTTCGATGAAACTTCAACAAAGATCTGTCTCGCCCATTGCAGCCGAAGGTTTGGTTTCCGCTTCTTATTCATGCTAAATGGGTCTAACATTTCTCTTTGTAAACAAAGTTGGCGCAGATACTCTTTAAACGTTAACTTTTTGACGTGCAAAATATTTCGCGGGTTGTAACAACTTGTAACAGTACGACTGGCGCCATACCGGCAGAATATTGTTAGGAGAAATGGTGTCGTAGTCCGAGCGATCTCTCGCTGCTTCTTTCACATCTTAGAGAGACGACAAAACGGCTATGTCGTCTTCGTCCCTATAATAGTATGCTTCCGAAATAGCGAACGAAGAAGTATAACTGTAACCTGAGGTTGCGTAAAACTAAAAATGCACGAATATAAGATACGGGCGGCTGTGCTAGCCTGAAATTTGCAGCAGCACCGTGGCGACATAGACTCTGACAGCTCTGCTCGGTGCTGGGTATTTCTTTAGTAATTGAAGAAATATTACGCGACATTAAATACGGAAGTGCATGCAGAATCAAGTTGAAAGGCTTTAGAAGCTTTTCAATCATGAGATTGGCCGAAATGTGGCGAGACCTAAGCCGACACGTTAGCGACAGTAGCGGCGCAGTACAGGCGCCAAATTCAATAAGAGAAGCTTCCAGTTATTGTATCTTCGTGTAAAAAATCAACGTTTTCTTCCAGATAAATTAAGGCAGTTTACATGAACACTCTGCCAGTCCTAACTGTCTTTTCCACTTTTTTTGGCTCTCTTTAGTATCTATTTAAATGCGACACCCAGTTGCAAATTAGAGCCGCTTTTGTACTTGTCGCAGAGGTCTGAAGTGGTACATATTTAGAAGCTTTCTACCGTACTAGAGCGTTTTACAACTTATGCTCCAACCGCGCACACAGAAAGTAATAATATGAGCACGCATGAGCATTATCAAATGGTTCAAGATTTTCTGCTGTCAAGTTGACACATGGATATTGCTGGCACAATGCAGAATTGTCCGTCTGTCCAGCCACTCCAGTCAGACCCCACTTTAACTCTGTACCCACATAGAAGCGTCTGTGCTGTTATACGTGGGTTTCCGGGAAAAAAGATTGAGGCAGGGAGTATCTGTGCTATTCCATTTATCTATATTCGACAGTAAAAATAAAGTTCAGAATAAGAATAAGAAACACGGTTAGAAGCTGACAAGAAAACTAACAAATATAACAACGCCACTAAAAAAAATTCCTCCTAGTTTAACGTCAGTCCACGCCGAAAACTAAATGATATTTAGACTTTGCAGTCCTCAGTGATTTATGCAGAGGTTTTCCTTGTACTAAATGAATGGCAGGCCCAAATGCACACCCTCATTTCACGTTCAGCCCAATGTGCTGAGCGTAAGTGCCTGACTTTGTACATAACTATGCAGGACTTCTCATCCTGAACACTGATCGCTTACTTTGCGTTCACTTAGTTATATCTTAAAGGGGCACTAAAGTGAAAAATGATTTCTTCTGCATCAGTAAATTACCGTTCTACAACACCAAAACGCCACCCTTACAACGATAAGACGTTTGGTAAGCCAGAAAAAGCGCAGAACGAAATACGGGTGGCGACGCCTACTTGAAGTTCCGCACCTGGTGGCTGTGACGTCTTGGATTTTGATGGAATCTTCTAGGGCCTACTAATTATATATAGCGGTACAGATTGACTACATTGTGCTTTAAAGGAACCAAATATTAAAGATGGCGAGTTTCGGGAACCTTTACTCAGCCAACGCGGCCCAAATGCGAAAACATAATTTGAAATCCCTGACGTCAAGCTGACGTACTGGCGCTGGGGTTTCGGCGCGAAATTCTAATACTGATACTTGGACCTTCATTTTCTTATCTAATAACCAAACTATTTTTTTGAAATGACTACCTGCAAGGTTCTCAAACAATGCTTCATAAGTCTAAGTGGATTTATTGTTTCGTTTTAGTGCCCTTTAAGAATAGGTTCGCTTTCTGTTGCCGATGACTACCTGGAAGCTAGTCGCTTTAAACCAAGCTGCCCCAATTGCGCAATTGTGGCCCAAGGAGGAGGAGGAGGAAATAGAGAGAGAATGCAGGGATGTTAACCCTGCGCAAAGTTCTGAAGAAATAAAACACCAGCGCACGCTTACCACATTTCAGCATGGTACCTCTAACTTTGTCGCCCAGTCTAGGCGTGGCATTTCATGTGAAGTGGCCAAAAATAAGCCTATAAGAGGCGCATTTGCCCCTGTATTGCTGAACGTATGAGGATTTCGAAAGGTGCAATGTGCTTGCGCCTGCGCTAAACCTTTCAAGCCACCTCGAGAAATTCCTTTCCTGATAAACTCAACACTATAGCTAACTGTTCTTCTGCTTCTCAGAGCAAAGCCTGCAGAACAAAATTGTTGCTTTTCCAATCAGAGTCAGCGCAGGCGCCTCGAAAGTAGCTTGCCCCGCCAGCTGGGTCCGGTTCATAGGCCGTCAACATTTTGACAGGGTAAGCTCCAAGCGCGTGTGTCGATATTGTAAATAAGAATGAAATGCAAACAAAACTGGCAAGCTGGACGACGTCACAAAATATAACTCTCGAAGCAAACAAGAGGGATATATTTCTATCAGAAAAAAAAACTGTCAGAAAATTGTAGGAGCGGCTCCTACTATCATGACGTCAAATTCGTCGAGACGTATATGGGAGTACGCGAAGCCTGCATTTAACGCTGTTATCTCCTGAACTTCCCAAAATTGATGATATTTCGAGTTTTCTTTTAAGCTTCTGTGTGATGCTCGGTAGTCGTTTTGTATTTTTTTCCCACTATTCGCCTTATTTACACACATAAATCTATCTCACTTGCCCGCTCTCCTTTCGGGTCTTAAGCGAACTGGTCGCGTTGGAAGCGAAAATTGGCTTCATAGAAGGCAGCGGCGGTTTAGAGGCCATTTTGGCACCCAGCCTAAGAATGGGCCAAAACCCGCTCGCCCTTTGCGTGAACCTCATTTAATAGCGGCGCCCATAAAGGCTCTTATATCGCACGTAAACAGGCTGAACTCCGAAAGAGCGGTGGCACAAGAGTGCGTGGCGCCACTGCCGATCAATAAGTAAACAAACAAACAAACAAACAAACAAACAAACAAGCAAGCTAGCCGGAGAAATAGCCGGCTACCGCTCTCTAAGCCTGTTGGGAGCCGTGCGCAGGCGAAACGCTCGCGCTCAATATTCTGTTGTCACCGGGACGTTGGACGCTCTCTCTCTCCAATATAGGTCCCAACGGACTCGGGGTTGGAAATGGGTATTCGTAAAAAAAGTGCGAAATTGTTCTCAGTTTTATATGCTTGTTTCTTTTCCATCTAAGACATAAGCAGCTTTTAGGTCGCCGCTCGTGTAAATGCGCTTTACTTTCCTGGCATATTTACTCCGGCTTTGATTTAGGAGGAGTGGTGAAAGGAGGGGGTGAAAATTTCCCACTCTCTCTAGCGCATACCGTTTTTCGTAGTGTTCTCTCCAAGTTAACAAACTCGAGCGCACTGACGCTCGGTCACTGCATAAGCACGAGAGAAAGAGAGAGAGAAACGAAGAGGGAAAAGTAGGGAGGTTAACCAACGACGTGCCCAGCTGGCTACCCTAGACTTGGTGAGGAGGAAAAGGAAAACTGCTTAAGCAAAATGGCTATTATGCTTTGTACCTGAAGTTATATGTGCGCATCCTTTTTTTTTTCAATTTCTTCGCAGCGATACCATAAATCAACTACTGTAGGCATAGATTGCACAGCCATTGAAGTTAATTTTTTACTGCCTCTTAACGTAACCTTTCCTGCGCCCAGCTGTCTTCCATTAGTTACTCAGGACAGTGTGTACAGCTAAATCAGTGTATACACCGATGCGCTGTGTGGTAAAAGTTTGTTAAATCGACGGCATTGCTCTTTTGAAGGGCACTCTAAACGCTTCAGGTAATGAAACATTTACTGTAAAGCGAGAGATGCCGTTAAATCGGCTGGCTTTAGATGCAGCAGCACCTTGAATTTAACGAATTCATTGTACGCGTAAGCGCAGTCGCTCCATACTCTGACACCTCGCAGGCGCGAGCCCGTCATCCGGTGAGGTCGATGTCAACCGACGCCGGGCCGCACGTCAGTGCGGGGCGTTCACCAGCATTCGTAATGATCGCAGCGCAGTTTCCCCCGTCCGCGCTATGTTGGCAGCGTCCTTGGTCCCCCCTTTGGCAAGTGTCGCTGTCTCTGTGCTCCTATTGGGAACACGTCGGTGGAGTCTCGACCCTGCGCGAAGCCATCGTTGCGCCGAGACCTTTACCGCCGCCTATATGACGGATATATCTGAAATTCCCAGAGCCCTTTTACAAATTCAGTGAAGCTGCCTTGCACAGCATGGCTGTGCTAACGTTAACGGCGGTGTTGAATCGGACGGTGCTGCAAAAAGAGCGAAGAAGGGAGGGGGCCGCAAATTCTACCCTTGCTACAAATGCCCACGAACTTCTTTCTTTAATGGAATTAAAGGTGAGGTTTCCGCCGTCGGTGGAGTTGCAGTTATGCGTCGCGTCACGTTCATGCCTTGTTTCGTCTGCTACGTGACGCGAGTCATGTTGGCGAAGGGGGGGGGGGGGGGTGGCATGGGATCCTGGTGTTTTGCGTTCCAGAACCATGATCTGCTTATGAAGCACGCCGTAGTGCGGGATCCGAATTAATATTGACCACCACGGGACCTTTAACGTGCCCCCAATGCATGGCACACGGGCGTTGTTGCATTTCGCCCCAATCTAAATGCGACCGCCGTGGCCGAGATTTGACCGCGCGACCACGTGCTTAGCAGCGCAACACCGTAGCCGCTAAGCCACCATGGCGGGTTGTTGGGATAAAGCGAAAAAGATAGAGCGAGAGGACATTAGATGAATTTTGAATACTATACATTTTAGCGCAGCTCCTTATAGGCTTCTTAATGTATGGGCACATCAGAGACTAATGTTCAGGAGTAGTGAGGCAGGAAATGTTTCTTTGAGATTTCTATTTACGCAGATTTTATTTGCGACACATTCGTAAGGAGTTAGAATATAGCGCTTGCATACGCGGAGATTTCCTTGCTCTCCTCCTATTTTCCTTCTATTTCACTATTCAGAAGCACTTGCCCAGATTGTTCGAACCCACAACGATGCCATTCTGCATTATTGCCATTCACTTCTAAATGTGCCGCGTTTCTGGCTTCTTTTAGTTCCTTTATTTCTTTGTTTTCTTGGTCCACCGATTGACGTGTTCACCCATTTACAATATGTCAGGCTCACTCAGTTTTTTTTATTGCCATCGATTAATACATCGATTTTTATTGATATTTATCTTGATTTTGAATGACACTTCAGAGAAAACAAATCGCACCGATAACAACACCCTCAAGACGACAACAGAGAGTCTCCGTTAAAGATGGAGCGAAGCTTTAATTGTTACGTTCCTGAGAGATTACGACATCCCCTGGTTTGGGCGAGCATTTGCACGATAAGCACAAGTTGTCGTTGTATAACATATACTCGGCGGCGACCTTCCGCGAATATTTATTTGAAATTTAAAATCAATAACTGTGCACTAAAAAGCTTTCGTTGTATAAAAAAAATATTTTGTGACAATCTCCTGAGAACTTGCATTTTAAATGCCACAGTCATCACCTGTGCACTTAAGTATGGAGTACGCATCCTTTCTTTTACCCTCCTTTCCTCATAGTTTCCTGGCACCTGGTCGGACCAGTGTGAAAATTCTTAGCGTCGTAAACACGTACTATCGAAGTTCAGTGACACCTATATGCAAATATAATATGGCGCCTTCAAGAGCCTATCCTCCGAACATTCTCCATTTGAATGGTGCGGGGTTAGAGCAACATTTCCACACGATACATTTCTTCACCTAAGCAATTCACAAGAGCACACCACCGCACGTTGGTACTACGCCAGATAGCACTCGCTGATCTAATCAGACTGAAAACGAGCCTTGACCAAAACTAGGCACGATAATCTATTCTCACTTTTCTCATTTACTTTCCTGCCAGGTCGGTTCCTCACATCCGTCTTCGCAATTACATCTCTTAACGTTTAATTTTGCAGCTGCAAGACAGACGAACCCGACAAGTTCTCGCGATGGTCGGAAATCGATTGCTGGTTTCCCGAGCCGTGCAGATGCGGAAATTCAATTTGTTACGGCGCGTTTACTTGGCAGGCGTTGGTTTCCGGAGCATCGGGGTTTCCTCGTGCGGCTCACGAAGCGCCCTAAAGCAAGCAATAACAAACGGACGATGCGAGCGGCGCACTCAGTACGACGTTACGATGGTGCAGCTTCGTTTCTCAACAAGCAAGTGACTGCAAGATTCTTGTTTTGTTTTTGTTTTTCTCGCCTTCGTCTCTGCTACACTCGCCGTCTGCTGACGCATGTGGCAGCTACTCCGCACTGACACGAACTTAGCTTTCACGCACTCGTCTGCGTCCCAGACAAAGCGATCGCGCGCCGAGCCCCTGCAGTTTCGTCGAAATCCACCGGATCGCTTCCCGTTATGTTAATGCAATGCAAGACTTGGGTTAACATCGCTTACTATAACGAACGATAATATATGGCTGCGGCGTTAGCAGGCGGGGTCTGCAGAACCGGAACGCTGGAAACAAGAACCCGTACGAACGCACACGCACGCACGCACGCAGGCACGCACGCTCAAGTATGCACGCTGTGTACGCATGCACAAATTCGATGGACGCCGATGCGATACTTGTCCGTTCTTTTGTTGTGTAAATATCCGCACTGCGTGAGGTGTCTTACAATGGCAAAATTGGTCTTGCAGTCTCTTCCAATGCTGTGATCACATTCAATCCGCTCTCGCTATTATGTCTGCTGCTTAGCCAAGAAGCGATGCAACACTTGTCAGGCGTTCCTTATAATTGGTTCGTCTATCATTCGTAGTCAAGAGCCCTATAAAACAAATTTGATGATGTTCTACGCACGCACTTAATTTACATTTTACTCGCTATCTAACATTAAATCCGAGTTACAATTCACTATTTAATGGTGTCTCGATAGCGCAGCAAAACAATTCACTGTCCGTGTGTACCGGCTTGAGCCTTCCAAGTGTACTTGTGAGGATTGATGTATACTATGCAACAAAATATTTAGGTGTTCCGGAAGCTTACTTCGTTTTGACTGATGAATCAGTAATTGGTTTACAAGAAGGGTGTTTAGTTCACTGCTGCGGCTTTTGAGACCCGCATGGAACACAGAACGCGACGCCACTGGCGACGCCCGCATCGCATCCTCGGCTGCTCATCGCCTGCCCCTCGGACCGTGGCACCGACTTCCCCGACTAGCGCGCTAAGCCTCGACACCGTATAGCACTGCTCCACAAACAGAGGACAGTTTGCGCTTGCCGAGGCCATATCCGCCCGCAGCGAGCCGACGCTTGAGCTCCGACTCTCGGCCCCTTGGCTGCGTCCAGTGCTTGCTATCTTCTCTCCGAGGCATATACACAGAGGACACTTGCATGGCACGGCTGCGCTTCCTCGTTCGGCCGTGCAGTCACAGGACTTTCTTTTCTTTCTCTCTCTCTGTCTGTCTTCTGCCTCGGAAAAGGGCGTCGAGTATCATGGCGTTGTATGTCGCTCTTCCATATCCGGTGCTCCATCGAGCGGAAACTGAAATGGGGCCGTGAACAAAACGCAGTAAACGGAGACAAAAGAATGGTTTGTCTGATCGTTGTCTTTGGATCGCGCTTTCCATCTGGCTCTTATTTAAACGACGGAATAAAAGTGTGGCTTGCTTTTGATGCGCAATGCCGGGTGTGATCAAGTCGAAAACCCTTCACGATTATGATTGTTAGCGATAACCAAGAAACGATACGCTAGAAGACAAGGCCGACGGGTAAGCGTCCTCCTCTTTCTATGCTGATTTCATGGCGTCGTTTTCTCTGGAAGGTAATCACGATTCGCATTTCCTTTCATCTTCCGCGGTTGTGTATCCTCAGCTTTTTAAGTGGCTGCTGAAATGGCAGATCAATAAACGAAATTATGGTTCGACGTCTATCTGGTCACCACGAGGTGGAACTGTCGTCATTGTACCAGAACCTGAAGTTACGCTTCACCTCTTAATCTTATTTCACTTTACTGCATTAAAAGCAAGTGTGGATGACGAAATTGCAAAAGGTGGATTTAACTTGCCAGCGCGGGATGTTGACGGTTAAGTCTGAATGCTGCCATGAGATAGTTGAACCCGAAGGCTACAGCCTTCTTATACGAAATCCCTCCTCCCTCCCCTCAATCCACCTCGTGCGTTTATCCAAGGATAGCAGTAAGATAGCGTAACCTACAAATGGACAGCTGTGATATTTAATCAAGCCCCATATACTAGCGAATGTAAGTTCCTGGAGAGAGAGAGAGAGAGAAAGGCAAAGGAAAGACAGGGAGGTTAACCAGAGATTATCTCCGGTTGGCTACCCTGTTCTGGGGGAAGGGAAAGGGGATGCAATAGGTGAGAAAGAAAGAAGGATAAAAAAAGGAAAAAAAAGGAAACCTAAGCACACACACGCACGTACACACGAACTATTTCTGTGGGTACTGTCACGCAACCCGCAAAGGCATTCCTAGTCGTTTAGAGTCGAAGCCACTTGAAGGAGCAATGTACACAGCAACGAGTGTGAACGTAAGCTTATTCGATTTCACGATTAAACAAACGTACTGCTTGTCGTCGTGAGGCGGAACTGGGTGCAACACGTAAGTCAGATCACTTCTAATATATACAATTACCTTGCTTACATCACCACAGGTAGAGGACATGAATGCCTCATAGCCAGAAATACGTATAACATTCTGCACATGTGATGGTAGGCAGTCACCTTTAAACACGAGCCTTACACAGGTCGACTTGCCAAGGCGCCGAGCTTGTAGTAAGGCAACACCGTCTGTCGCAGGTTTGATTAAAATTGGCAGGTCGCTGTCGTTAATGGATGTGTCAATGTCATAAACAACACCGGCCGTTGTTTCGTTGTCTTGCGGAATGAGGTAGTGGACATTAATGTTGCCCAGGAGCTTGACTACCATCAGAGCATTGATTGCGCTTCGGTTGTGGACGTCTATAGCCAGGATGTTCTTTCGAGTATTAATTCTGATATCTTTGATTTCTCCTGGGACAAGAGCCTCCAGAGAAACGGAAATCGCTTGTCGATTAAGGCGGTTGAGGTTGTCGGCAGGTGCGTCCGGCACAAAAAGGATTGTGTGCGCCGATGGCCTGCGCTGTGGAATGACGGTAGACTTACTTGACGAAGACCGTCCGCGGATGTTTCTTCTCTTGGCCTTCCGGTGTACCACTCTTTCGAAGCCTTGGTCATCTGAGGCGTCATCGCTTGAGTAGGAGTACAGCGCAGTGTCCTCGCTGTCAGCTTGACTCGGTGGGCAATTTCTCTTCCTCGGGCCGGTACCTGACGAAGCAATCACGCCGCGTCGGCATACTGCCGACTCCACTTCCATTGCCGTGGCAATGAGAGCGGCGTCTCCCAGTAAAACACGGGAAAAAGCCGAAAATACTGCAGCGCGAAGGAATAGTGGTCTCTACGAGAATCACTTCGTCTTCCTCCCAAGTTCCTGGAGAGCCGCTGCTTATGGTAGCGATGAAAGATGAAACACAAGCACATGCTGACGAACAAGCGTCTGAACACCCCCCCCCTCCCCCCCCGTCGCCCCTCCCCTGAGAGGAAACTGTAGGCTACATAGGCCTTGCCACTCGGAGAAAGTTGCAAGCGCGCTGCCTGCGCTCCTCGCAGCAACATCGCTTCGCTGTGGTCTATGCACATCCATTACCCTAAGGCGTCACTCTTGATCAGGATACGACGCAGCCTTCAAGGAACACGTTGATCTCGTTACGGACTACTGGCGTTTACATTGGCGTGTATACGCTGGCTAACCACTCTGCTTTTCAGAAAAGAGCTTTCTACTTCTCTCTTCTGACATTTAGTAAAACAAATTACAACTACTGACACATCCTTACCAACACGCGTTAACAAGGCTGATAAAAGAAGTTATCTGCTGTGGAGGCTCATTCGCCTTAGCGTTATGCTGCTGAACACGAGGTCGTGGGTTCGTTTCCCGAGCACGGCAGCTGTATTCCGATGGCGTTGCAATGCAAAAGCGCTCCTAAAACGGGATTTGGTGCAGGGTAAAAGAAACCTCAGGTGGCCAAAATAATCCAGAACCCCCACCAACGGCAACCGTCGTAGAAAACTGTACAACTTCAGGGCGTCCCAATGCAACAACAAATTTTCTTTTTTTCTTTTTTTAGAAAGCTTTATATAAACTTTGTGGTATGCTACTTCACCGATTATTTCTTCCAATATCCATAAAATGTTTAGCGCACAACCTGAGGGTTACAGAAACGTCAAGCGGAAAATCTGTTTCTGCGGTCGATTCGCCGCCTCAGTGACCCGGGAATAGACTTCGCTTGAACTCTAACCTAACCAAGCAGCGCGGTGACTGCCGAGGCAGTTGCGATTGCGCAGCACATATATACAATGGAGAAGTTAGCACCCTAACCATTTTTGACAGCTCGCTGCGCTTCTTTCTTTCAACGAGTTCGCAAATTGAAGCAGACTACGTAACACCGCAGCCACGACGTTGGCACTCCAAGTCATCGGAGCTATGCGCTAGCGGAGAGCGACGTGATAAGTCGTCTAAGTCGAACTATGAAAAATTTGAAGCAAGGCGGAACGAATCGAAGGGCACGCCGTGGTCGCCCGAGCAGGATTTTGTTTAGCATTGAAAGCCTGATTGCCATGAATGTCCCCAGTTTTGGTGCGCGGTTGCTGCTGATGCTGTTCCGTCTTGAATGTTTTTCGTGGCTCGATCTTTCCCCGCGCTTCAAGGCGCACGAAAGGAAAACGGTGGAAGCGCTAGCATAATTCGATTGAGGTCAACTGCAAAGCAAAACAGAGAGCTTTGGTTACTGTTTGCTCTTTCCCGCTGTCCGCTCGAGTGTCTCCCCCTGAGGCGTTCCGAGTTTCAGACTATGGTTGGGGACAATTTGTCTTTCTTTTTTTTCCCCGGCTTGCACGCTCCGTTAGCAGATTACTTGGGCGAATAGAGATTAGGCTGGCCTACAAGACAAATATTTACAACCGCCGTCTTGCTTGCCAATGTAGAGATTAGATTGACTGGAAAAGTGTTTTCATCGCTTCTCGCTTGCTTTTTTAGGTTATCTACACGGCTGAACTTCCCCTTTATTCTACATTATATGATCCTATGGTGTTGGGCTGCTGAGCACGAGGTCGCGGGATCGAATCCCGGCCACGGCGGCCGCATTTCGATGGAGGCGAAATGCGAAAACACCCGTGTACTTAGATTTAGGTGCACGTTAAAGAACCCCAGGTGGTCAATATTTCCGGAGTCCTCCACTACGGCGTGCCTCATAATCAGAAAGTGGTTTTGGCACGTAAAACCCCAAATATTATTATTATTATTATTACATTATATGATCGGTTTGAAGTTCCGCTAGTCAGAAATTGTAAGCATAATTAGGAAAGTGCCACGTTCTTTCTTTTATCTGTTCTTTTTTTTCTGTCCCCTTGGTCCGAAATCAAGACTTACTTCCTCTGGTATTACAATGGAGGCGGTTATTGTGAGACGTTTTTTGCAAGCATAGCGCACATTAGTTCGCTATTAACATGACATGAGTAAAAAAAAATAGTACTAATTCTGTAAAACTGAGAGACAGATGTGTGTGCTTACTATATCAATGTGTTTTAAGGCATCTGTGACAACACTCTGAGAAGAAAAAGACGGTAGTATGAATACAGGTCACTCTTTGTTAAAGGCACGAAGAACCTGGTATTACGATGGATGTTTCAAAGTTCTCGTGAAGCAAGTGAAAAGTTCTTTTAATTATATTTTTGAAATGTAAAGTGATGTTCTTCTGGGCCCATGAGGCTGAGGGAAAGCTCTTCTGTCCATGTATTTCTCTTCTTCGACTCGTCCCATAGCGCATCGGTATTTTTTTTTTTAATGATAAATGACGTTACCGGAGATAACTTATGATCTTTATGAAAGGACGATGACGAAGCGGCTCTTCGTGGTTTGAAGCACATAAGTAACGGAGTAAGGAACACCGAGACATAACAAGTACTTTATACGCTTTAAACCATGAATGTTAACAAACTAGTAAAGATTTCTGCCACGTTGAAAAGGCTCTTGTATGGAACGCAGCTTTTTGTCAAAGTGCGGACGTTTAGGAAGGAAGGAAGGAATCAGGAATAGACGGAAAGACGGGGAGGTTAGCCAGTTCTCAGACAAGCTGGCCACCCTGTGCAGGGGAAAGGGTGTAAGGGTAATAAAAGATAATAGGAAAGATGCTGACGTTCATTATGTATAACGTCATTGACCTTGTTACATCTGTTTACTGTCAAAATATCTTAATAAGGTTATCTGTGGTGATGTTCTTGGGCTTTCTTGGACTTTCTTCGACGTTTTTGGATGTTCGTGGAGAGAGAGAGAGAAATTAAAGAAAGGAAAGGCAGGGAGGTTAACCAGACGACAAATACCGTCTGCTACCCTACAGTGGAGGAGGGCGAGAAGGGGCGTAACTTACCGAACTATTCTTGACGGCTTAGAGAACGTAGGATTATGGTATGGTGGTATGAAGAACTTTATTTGGTCCTGAAGGTCAACCATAGGTTGACGCGGGCCGCTCCCACGTTGGGACTGTCAGGCCGAGCCCTTCAGCCACATCGCGGGCCTTCTGGACTGCACGTAGGATTATGCGACTTTTTCTTATTAGTGTTAGCAGTGAAGCATTAGGAGTCTGGCCAGGTATCGCAATATATTAGCCGACAATTGCAGCAGGAAAAAAAGGGTAGCAAAACGATAGAACGCTGCTTGCTGGTCTTGTCCTCCGATGATGCGCAGCTTTCAAGGACTGATGATTTCTTGCGCGAGCAAAAGGCGGCACGGCATGGCGCCGTAATAGTAGCCGTGGTGCGTACCGCAAAATTCAGTACTAGGCCCCACGCTTTCTAACCCTAGCACTCGTTGGCCTTGCTGATTCGCTACCTTGATTTCTCTATGAATCATTTTTTATTAAAAGATGATTTGCCGCAAGGCACATGAAGAATGTCTCAGTCGATGCAGGTGATATCCGCATTTCGGGAAAATGAAATTGTGGGCACGCAGGCTCGTGCTAAACTACATAAAGTGGTCACGCTGCTTCCTTTTTAGTTCAGCTTACCTTCGGGGAAATGGCAGGGATTATTCCTCTGGCAAATGCTTATTCAGTGTTGCTTTCGCCAACAAATCAATGAATTCACTTGTTATAAAATCCTCAGACAAGAAAGCACCGGTGAGAAGATCCACCATGTTTTCGGAGCAATCACTGATCGCGACCTGTCTTGCGGTGTTCATCCCTTATGACGCAGAACAAAACTAATCTACTTCTAAAAGTGTGTTATGCTAAAATCGTGGTCTTCAGGGTATTACAGGGCGAGGTGTGGTCCTCACGCTGCCTAACCTGCCTGCCTTTCCCAACTTCTCCGCTTGTTACTTGTGAACAAAACAGCTGTGGGCAGTTGCTTGTTGAGATTTTGACGCCTTCTGTGCGACCATTAACGGACTCAGTGCCAGTCTTAACGCTCAGCGTTCATTTATGTTAGTCATTTCCTACTCAGGCATCGCACTCGTCCTTGCCTTCGATGGTCCTTCCACTTTTACAGCGAAGCTGTATATGGCTAGGTTCTGAAAAAAATTGCGTGCGTTGGTAGAGCCTTGTAGATCGAGAATTTTGCACCATACGTGGGCCGATCCCGAATATAGTGCAATTACGGGCCGAGCCATGGTGGAAGTCAAGCAGGCTTTAAGGGTTCCGCCAACTAGCAAAAATAACTTTAATACATGTGTATCAGATATTAAGCTGATAAGAACAGATACTGCGCTTGGACCCGCGTGGGCCATGTCTACGTTCGCACCGCCATCTTTTTGTCGGCGTTCCAAGTGCTTGTGTATCTCCTTTTATTTCCTTCCGCTTGCCCGTGGTGCCGGTGCCGTAAGCGTGCGGCCCACCAGGACCGCGAGGCGGAAATAAATGTGAACCGACCATGTGGCCCCGATCCCGCAAACTTGAAACCCTTCACGGGAACAACAGTCAGGTTTCCTAGGGAGTTTTTGGGGAACCAATTCGGCGTGGCCTATGTTGTGTGTTACCGCTTGTGGCTTTCGAGTGACCTCATCGCAACCATTACCGCACTGTGGGACGTAGACCTACGCACGATCATTCTGGCTACGGTGAAGCACTGTGTGCCCTCGGAGTGCGGCGAGGTTCGTGTGTGTTCTACGTACCGGAATTCGTTATTAAAAGGTGTAGTGCCACATATTGAAACAATAGATGGGTATGGATAGCCTTTTCCGAGGCCCAACATCGTGGAGGAGTGACTAGTCACATCTCGCCTTCCATTTATGTGTACACGGCGTTTTATGCACGGCGATGGACAGTTCACCATTACGGGGCCCGCATACACAGCTTCGCTGTTCAAACGAAAGGGCAGTTTCAGGAAGTTAAGCTTCAAAATTTAACTTGACCAGCCATTTATCGATCTTGAATGGGAGTGCCAAACTGTATGCACGGTTTTGTAGAACAGCTGTGAGAACTCACCGTGTTTCTTATCCGCAAATCAAGAATCAAACTAAGGACATTCCCGGGCTAATTTCACAATGTCCAATGGGGTTAATATCCGATGGACTCCTTTCTCTGCTCTATCTATAAGCAGAATCATTGCGAGTACATCAATGACGATAAGTATCCATAACTACGAATGTTGCTAAAATAAATTCTATTTTTATCCTCCTCCCCTATAGGCTTGCCGCCTCAATAGCCAGACAAAGCAAACTGGCAGCCAGTCCCGTGCCATCGTCGATTTCATGGTGCCCGCCTCGATCACAATTAAATTCCGTCTCTTCGAAGCTCCCATGGTTCGCACGCTTTCACGCCGTACCGGCAGCTGAAACATGTGTACCTTCTGCACTAAGTGCTTTGTTGCAGTTCTACCGGCCGCAATGACATTGCAACGCCTTCGAATTTCGGACGTTCGCGCATAATTTCACTCGTAGGCGCGCTTTTTTCTCTTGCGTCGACCTCGCATAACTGCAAATATTTTGCCCGAAGAAAGTTTTGCTGTGTAGAAAGGCAGCGGTGCTGCTTCTCCGTATCGTAGTGAGTGCAATGAAGTGAGCTATATGGAACATTTTAATTGGTTCTCCAAACGCTCCTGTCCTGAAAGGATGAGGCTTCTGGACAACATGAGAAGAGAAGTACTTCCTCAGGAACGTGTCGAACAGTTAGTTCTCCCGGGAAGAGTGCAGATACTGCGCAAGAAAATGTCATGCATTCTTCTGATGGACTGTACTGACGGGAACATGGCGACATATTTGGCGCTGAAAGAGGCGTTCGCCGGCGGTGCGATTGCTGGCCAGCTCTGGCCGGCTAACCCCGCCTGCAGCAACATTATCCCCACGACCAGCACCAACAAAAACAATGCATGATAAATCAGATTAAAGGAACGCTCTAGATAAATATGGAGATAGCGAGAAAAAGAAACACTTCCTTGCAATACACTGTCGACCAAGTAGAGAAAATCCTTCACAAGGCGTTGCTGGGGCATTCCGGGTTTCTCAACTGTTATCAGCTTGCAAGAGAAATTGCAGCGGGGCATTCGCGGACATTTAACGGCCAATTGCTCCCGCACAGACGAGAGCTAGAACGTAACGCTTTCGCAAAGACGCTCGCGTGCACGCCACGTGAGCGCGAAGGACGGCGTGCGGCCTTCCTCGGGCCTTGCTGCAACTGTAACGAGCATCTAGCGTGCTCGCCGACGCTGTGCGTCGCGAAAAGCTCCATCAAGAATCACCGTCACGCCAAGATCGCCGACAGGCGACGGTCAGTGGGTGCGTCGATGGAGGATTTGTGGTCAAGGCTTGTCAGGGCGCCGGTGGCATTTCTCATCGTGTAAAAGGCCACGGGAGCCGCCTGTCTCTCCGGCAACTATATATCTGTTGTTTCCAATCGTATACCAACAAAAGGATCACCTTGAACGCTTGCAGTGTCATGAGATTGATTTGTATGCACTCTGCTTCCTGGAAGTTTGCACGTTTGTATTGACCTCGGCAGCAAATAATATTGCGTATCTAGCACCTTGCTGGGGAGCTTGGGGAGGGGTAGGGTGGAATGTCGCAGGAATAAAATTTATTGATTGTTAGAGAGGCTGGCTTAATTGAAAGCATAGCTAATTAGACTACATGTTATTGGTTAGCGGTGAAGGATGATTTACAACGAACATGAAGCGGAATACAGAGAAAAACAGCAGTGAACGGTAACTAACTACTGTTTTAGAGAAATGTGAGCTTGAATTTCAATCAACCCAAACCAAAAGCAAACAAAATATAGCAGACTAAAATGTCTTGCTACCGTATGACTTAACATGTAGCTCACGCATGCCTTCAGCAAATAAGAACGCTTTATTGTGCAGTATTTGTCCACTTAACCCAACGTTGTCCGTGTCAAAGTCTTCTGTGCGTTTCGAGATGGCCAGGTGGAGAGCTAACGCTGCAGCTCTGTCGAAACTAAACTGTGCACGCTACACCGTGTGTTGCGCGAACACATGAAGTCAAAGCATTTTGGGGGGGCCCAAGGAAATCTATAAGGCATCTCGGACTGCTAAAATGGTGAAGCGTACGCTGACGCATTGGACAGAATTTTCTTTTATCTCTGCCTTACTTGGCTAAACAATAAACTTTAGTCTTCTATGCCGTTGTTTTTCATTAGCAATATTACGGTGTCCGGAGAATTCTTCGCACAAAGGCTTTGAAATAAAGCAAAAATGTACTTTCAGATCCGACGAGTACCATAATTTTGCCTTTGGGGAAAAAAACACAGCTATGACGCATTCGCAGTGGTGGAAGCTGTCAGGAAACAATAAGCTGCCTACCTACGCATAAATGCGAATCCGCCAAGCTCCGAGAAATACAATAAAGTCTGAATATGTTGAAATAAAATTAAATTGTTTATTTGCCATCCTGTCCTAATGCCATCAGCCCTAATACGTTCAAAAGCTTACTGCCGGCTCATATATAACACATGATTAGTGACTACGGCCCACAGTGCTAAAGCAGCACAACATACGCAATATCTGGGAAAGCTCAATATTTGAAAAAAGTGCGAATGATTTGTTCGCTAAAAGTGCTCTGCAAAATGAAGTAAGCGAATACCGAAAGGGAAGAATCAAAGAATTGCAAACCGGTTACCATTCCTTCTAAACCTTCTGGCTGTAAAAATGATGCGATTATGTCTCTCTTTTTTTTTTGCGGACAACCTGATTATCGCATTAATCAAACAAGCTTCTGCGCAGGTTTCGTCGTCGCAAGACGAAAGGAAATGTCCAGACATCTCCCTCTCAAGGGAGGCGGGATCTAATTTGCTTGGAAAGATGTTTGGCAGATTAGATTTGTAAACCGGCCTCCTTGACTAGCTATATAAGCACAAATGTCGGTTACTGGGAACGCAATATTTGATAGCGCGGAGATCCCATAATCTTCTTTTCGTCACCTCTCTGCTCACGTGGGCATATGAAAAGATCTGCCTTCTACTTCTTCCTCTTGCTCTTCCTCCGCTGGTCACATGGATGCTCCCGGTGGAACTGTGGTCTTTCACGGGCAAGGGATGGCTGAGGACGATGTGGAAATTTCGCCCATGAATAGCTGATATTACATTAACTGCCGCTCATCACTTGAAAATAAATTGCGATCTCTTTTGACAGGTCACGAATCATAAATCATAAATATACTTAGTCTTGTGACGCTTTCTTTGAGGACTCCATTTTAATATTTTAAAGTAAAAGAATATATTATTACGCGAGGAAATGAATGCTTAGGGTTTTGTTTCTGATTTTCGCGTGAAATCTTGGTAACTCTGACGTCATTTTTTTTTCGTTGTGTTTTCTGACATTTTTGACGTTTCAAAGAGGGAAAGGTTCTAGAAACTTGCTAGCTTTGATCCTCTTCAAATACAGCATAGTGCTTTTCCGCCGTGCAGACGATAAACTATACCTGTCACGACGCTGTCAAAATTGACATTATGGCGAATCGGTACAGCAGCTTTAGGATCGCATCACCGCCTATCTTACGCTCTTGCGCCTTTTACGGCTTGAAAAGGTTCCTCTCGGAGTGAAATTGGCCATTTTCATATCGACGAAGCGCAATTTACTTCTTGAGCTTAATGTTTTTGCTTAGTGTACCTTTAAGATTCATGTAACCGTAAAGTCCAGCCCTTTGTTCATCACGAACACGCACGATATCGTGATATCGCAGTAATGGTTAAAAAAACGGAGTGAACAAGTGAATACTAGTGGAGCGTCCTGCATTGCATAGTAAGACATTTCGTTTGTTCTTACGATAGCGATATGCACATTTACCTAAGTAGCCATACGAACGGCGCTTTATCCTGTACGCCTTTCAACGCATCTTTGTGTGCAGTCTTACTTCGACTGTTGTAAAACACAGGCCACTTACACTGTCCTCCTATTTATTTTTGGTGCGCAGGTATACAGACTGTGAAAACCGGAATACACTGGGCCGCCAAACAAGGGAGTCCCTCGGACATCTAAAGGACAGGTGAGTGTTTACATTCTGTAGTATATGTATTAATTATACGGAAAGCCTCCATGATGCAGTGGACGAGAGTCTGGTGAGCGTCTGGTGACGCTGACTGTAGGGTGATTATCGGACAATGCAGCCAGCCAGAGGAGGCAAATATGCCTTACACACTTCCATTCAATTCTCATAGCTTTGCGCGCGTAAGCTGACGCGATTTGTTACATCCGCGCAGCTTCTCACTCAGAACGCATCGGCCGTCCGCTTATGTCTTCGTGACATCTGTGGACGTATTTATTTTTACCGGACGAGCAACAGGAAAATACAAAAGATAAATGTTTCTTTCCGCAGATTCTGAAGGGCGAAAAGTCCACGTGAGAATGACTTGCGAAAAAAGCACGAATAATAGCGCAGAACGAGAAAGTTCATGTGGCTGTGCAGAAGCATAGTTAGGGTGTAGTTATCATTTATTGCGCTGAGCTTCGTTACCGGCAACACTTCAACTAAACAGGGTGAACTTTTGCAAGCTACTAGAGTTTCGTACACGGAGCAACAGCAAAGGATAACGTAGCACTATTCCTTGTAATAAGAGCCCATGGACCCCAAAAGCAACTGGTGCACATACTCTTCATGTACAATTGGTCTCGAGCTGTGGAGCCAATGTCATAATGCGAATGGCCAAGCCAGTCGAGACTTATATTGGAAACTTCGCTCACTGCTCTCAAATGCCACGTTCGCACTTCCTCATTTCAATGAGCAGAGGAACTTTCGTGGGGAATAAGCATGGCGAGCGCAGGAAATGAATTGATAAGAACGTATCACCTGTCAGCGAGCTGAATGGAGAAGGACGGACGAACGCAAGCCGAGCAAAGCCAATTCAAGCCAGGACACGCCAAGACGAGTGGAGAAGATGGGGAGCCGGTGGGCGAACACAACATCCGGACAAGCACGTGCACATTCCATGTTCTTGCCCCGAAGTTGTCTCCGCTCCCGCTCCCGCCTGGCGACTGCAGCGACCGAGCCGCCGAGACGACGAAGGGAAAACGTTGTCTGCCGGTGGTCGACGCGAAAGCGAGCCCCGCAAAACAAGCGGGTCAGGGCGGACAAGTGCGACAGATGGCTGCGCGAGATTCGTTCGGCAGCGAGCGTGGTGTTAGACCCTTCGACAAGCTCGCCAGTCGTGCGAGCCGCGTGAACTGTTTTCTCCCGTTTCTCCCGAGGACATCGTTATGACGATTACGGATTCCGCCTACGCGGAGATAAAAAAAAGCGCGCCTGAAAGTTTCTGCTCGTGATTGCAAATTGTGAAGAATAAGATGTTCGTTTCTTTTACCATACTCATTCAACTCTGCAGGCACTGTGGTTGTAAGGAAGGTGGACGGCGACGAAAACTACTTGCGTAAATGTCAGCAGGAACATTCGCTTATAAGAGAATTGCCATAAGAATTGCACTTCACGAAACTTACCACTACGTTAGGTTGTTGTGGTCTAATGAAGTTTTGTTTGTGAAAAAGAAACAGAAACAAAGATGTCCTTCACTTATTTATTTATTTATTTATTTATTTATTTTGCAAAAGCTGAGATACTAAGAGCTTTGGCAGGCCTGCTTATCTAACAGACTGTCTTTGCAGCATGAAAGAAGCACTAACGATGAAATAAAAGACAGAAAGAACTCACCAATTAACGCCGGAGCATCTAATTGCAGATCCGTGTCGACACGGTGATAAGAACGGACAGACGTATTCTGATTCACATAGCCGGACCAGCCACGGCTTTAGCTAGCTGCATCGCCGCACAATACGGGCGACAGGGAAGTAGTGAGAAGCACACGGGCGGTGTTCCAGCTTAGTGAGGCCTCTGTTGCATAAAAGTCGTCGTGCGCAAACACTCGCGAAATACTTTCCAGCTTCCGGCTGACGCAGTGGGAGGAGGTGTGCGCGATTCCGCTGTGGTAATTTGTTTAACCTGGTGTGCGCGTTCCGCGGGCAAGATTTACTGAGCGCGTGCAGGGGGCTCCAAAGGCATGCCTCCTTGACAAGGAATTGCAGCCTTAAACACAAAGAAGTGAAAATCGCGTGCACCTGTCTTCAATTTCAATGGATGCCTAGTCCCGAAGAATGGCGACCGCCTCGATGCCGTTGCTCTACTTTTAGCTCTGTACATGCTGCAGTAAGGTAAGCATGTTAGCAACAACAGCATACAGTTTGCGACGCTGCACTAGCGTGTACATCGAAAACTGTACAAAGTGGTCATCTGCAGCTTTCAGTGCAAGGAAGTGGGATGGGTGTCACAGCTAACGTTAGCCGAGCTCGCAAAAACAAAATGTAGGATACACGAGGACGCAACCAACGGTATCATAGCCGCAGTGACGTACCGCGCCAGGAGAACGTTTTTTTTTTTCACAATTGCACCATGAATAATTACATTCTATTAATTAACGAGCTCTCTAATTACCGAATTGAGGGCGCGAATTTCCATAGAACAGTAATAATCGTGTTTTAAAACACCCGATCCAGTTGTTTTCAGTGCGCTACGTCTCGCGTAATTATATTTGTTCCGGGTTATAAACGAGATGCGGGAAATATGCAAATAGCTGCATGATTGCGCGTCCGCCCGCCGCCACGCCAGTGGTCCGAGGCGTTGCTCGGAAGGATTAACTCGGCTCAATGCCTTTGTCCGCCTCCTCGATGCCTCTGCGCACTGCATTGGATTCGCGCTGCACGCGGGAAAGGCGGTTCGCGGTGACCAACGCCAATACCGACGCCTCGGCCCTTTCACGTGGCAGCTGAACCTCGCATTGAGCAGAGTTAACTCTTCCGATCAACACCTGGGACCGCTGGTGTCGCGGCGCACGGACGCGTAATCATGCCGCTATTTGCATATTTCGCGCATCATTATATAACTCGGGAAAAAATAATCACGCGAGACGTAGCACACTGAAAACAACTGGATCGGATGGTTTAAAACACAATTATTACTGCTCTATGGAAATTCGCGCCCTCAATTCGGTAATTAGAGAGCTCGTTAATTAATAGAATGTAATTATTGATAGTTCAATTACGAAAAAAAAAGTTATCTCGGTGTGGTACGTCACTGCTGACAGAATGCCATTGATTGCATCTTCGAGTATTCTATATTTTCTGTTTAGGAGCTTGGCTAACGTTAGCTGGGACACCCTAGCTGTGTATTGAAATCCCGAGTGAACGTCGAAAACGTAAAGGAATGTTAAGAAATCGTTGTTCAACAGAGGTTAGGGACCATTCATTTGTGTGGATAAGTAAATCCAGAGGGTATCAGCGAGACCGTATAGGTGCGAGAACTTAATCGAACATGAAGTTGCAAAGGCAGAATACCGGTACTTGTGTATCGTTTCGCGTATTACGTGATTTCGACGTCCACACTTAAACCATAAAACTGTACCAGAAGGTTAAATTAACTACAGCGATAATCAAGCGCTCGTATTTGAAGTCCGGACATGTTTAAGTGACACTGTGCTTAAGCAAATCAGATTCGGTGAGATTTTATATATATATATATATATATATATATATATATATATATATATATATATATATGTATATATATATATATATATATACGTACGTTGCGTGAGCGTCTGAACTGCAATTCGCAATGTGGTGAACACGGTTTAATTCCTATTTCCGGGTCCCTAAAGAGGTGCGACTTAATGCTACCGCATTTCTCTCATTTGCCGCTCAATCGCTACTGACTTCTTTTTTTTGAAAGCTTGTCTTATATTACAGAAAGCAAACTGGGACATCTTATTTAACCTTACCCTACGTCCCTTCCCCATTTCTCTTTCGTTCATATGACTTTGGTCAAGGGGTGATCGTGTTCTTAAAAAAAAAATGAACGTGTTTCCTCCACCACAGAGACGTTGCTTCGAAGTGGTTAAGTCAGACGGCACTTGCAGCGGTAGCGACGGGACGCAGTCAGCACTTTTAAATTTAGGCACTTGCACAAATACAGAAAGCTAGCGTAGTTTTTGCGGCCAAGAAAGCACTGATCCCTGCCAGCGTCCGTCGTCTCGAAAGGTCTTTGAAGCGTCTGGGTGTCTTCTCTGGGCCGACCGGGTAGCTTGTGTCACAAAGTTGTTGCCCACGATACCACGGTAAGCAGGAATCCACTGAAAGAAATTAGAAGTATAGGTGTATGGTGTATTTCCTAGACAAGATTAAGACCGGTATGAGAAAGGCCACCGCTCTATACCGGATTTATCAAAAGAAGCTGTGCCCAAGAAAGACAAGGACGATAGGCTATTCGGCAACCGCGTGGCTCTTTTGCTCAAGAAAGTGAAGTAGTATAATTTGCATAATTACGCGTTTAAATACTTTGTCGACTCACTCTTCAATATATTACTCTGGGGTAAAAACAATCAAGAGGAAAGTCTTTCACTATCTCACAAATCACACTTTTAAGCAATTTCGGACACCCTTCGTGAAACACGCGGTATCGCTACGTCTTCTACAGCAAAGGTTAGCAAAAGAATCGCTGGCGGTACCTGCAATTTTCCCCAAAAAACATGGTTTGAATTCTTCATATCAGGCGGGGTCATTTCTTTTTCTTCCGACTTCTCTCGCCTCAGCCCTGGTGTCGCGCAGCGAAACTTGCCAATCGCACATTATTCAAATCTTGTCGTTCCCGTTGCCGGTAGAGTAAAATACTCTTCCTCGTCATCATTATTATCCTCATCGTCAGCCCATTTCCTGGACAGAAGCCGCCAGGAAAGTAGCGTCTATATGCTTCCGCTTGGATTTGATCTGATTCAGACTCCAAATAGTCTAAGTCGTCGTCGCACTGTTGTCATCTATCTAAAGCTATCGTAAGTGTCTGTGCCGTTGCTATCCTTGTCGTGGCCTCGGTATTTTTCCCTACACTCCATGTCATCTTCGTCATCTGGCCATCTACCACTGCTGCAACGTGAGACCGTGCTATGAACAGACATCTGTAAATCCACCCCCGCCCCCACTCCCTTTTTTTTTGTCTGTCTTACTTCTTACTGACAAATCATCTCTGAATAATATTGTGATCACCATTACGCGCCGTCGCAAATATCTACGGCTCCATCCTTTTTTAGCTCTCTTTTCAAATAAGAATGTGCCTAAGTATGTCGTATTTATCGGCGCTTTCCTCTTTTTCTATTTTGCACTTGAGCTAAGACGACCTAAATTAGATCGAAGGTGTGGTTATAACATCGTGGCTCACGTCATTATTCATTTACCTTATTCTCCAGCTTCACGATTCGCACGAAGCTAAATTTGTTACGCAGCATTCTTCGCTAAACGCTTTCGTTGGATTATTCTTTTTCTTTTTTCTTCGACGCCGTCATCTGAATACTGAAGTACAGAAGAGTCGTAATACGGGCCAGTCGAGAGGTAAAAAAAAAACAAAAGCCCTAAAACACGGCCGGAGAGCTTCACGGAATTCTTGATTTAGGCTCGCTTCCCGGACGGCCGGTGAAAAAATTTGATTTATTCGCTCCGCTTCGCGTTCACTCAACTTATTTCTCGCCGAATTGCCGGGCTTGTTCTGCGCAGCTATTCGTATTGATTCTTCGCTTCGTGTTTGCTCTGCCCAATTGGCAGTCATTGCGAGATTGAAGAATGATCAGGCGCTGCAAAGAAATAAGAAGCACTCGGGCCGAGTCTGCCTCTCGACATTCTTCCGGTTCGATCCTTGCATAGGAGCGCCGTGTTTTCTCGCTGTTTTGATAACGTTCCACTCACGGGACAAGTGCGAAGATGCTTCATTGCTCTGCTTGAGCACTGGAACAATTGACAATATTGGGGGGGGGGGGGGGGGGCGGCTTAAGCGTTTAGTGAGCTATAACAAATTATACGCGTTTCACACCAATATACAAAACGTGTAACTTCTAGCTATCAGAAAGTGCTAAACCCTACCTAGCCAAATGGCAGTGAAGCGGTAAATTCTTTCGGATCGATGAAATTGTCAAGGCGACAACGTGAAAAGGTTATTTTGAATAAATTAATTATGGTGGACCATGATGAGTGCACCATTTTGCGTCTTTAGAGCCCTTTTAAATGCCATAACTGAATTTCTTCGGGAACATTCACTCCTCGACATCTTCCGTATATAACAGCACTTTTCCACCACAAGCACTTTCATTTTACTTTAGTTTTATCTAACATCCAACAGTAAGCTGCTTCTTTTGATCATTTGTGCACGAATTTGAGTTGTATATTGTTTTAAATTCAATGCTACTTGCACCAGAGACATGACTCGTGGCAGTAGAAAACGAATAAATGAAAATGTTTACGTAGAAAGAAATGGAGTTGACCAACACAAGAATAGAAACATGGTCTCTTTTACGGTGTCGCTTCAACTACTGTGATGTATCACCTGCTTGCAACCTGCCCCCATTCGAACGCGTCTGCTCCTCGAGGTAATTGGCGGTCGCAAGTTTTAAGTGTCGCCTCTCACGGCAGGTTCCACTATAAGATATGCTATCAGCAGATGACGCTGTTACCTCTTTGCTCCACATGTTCGCCGTCTATCGCAGATTGAATCCAAACTCACCATCTTACCTTTCTTTCATCACCCCTGTCCAGGGCTAACGCGACTCTCCGCTCCTCTCCTTTTCCTAATAACTCATCACCACTTAAATGCTTCTTACGTTGCCATTTCAAAGCACGCAAAGGCCTCGTTTATTGGCAACTCAAACTAAATGCTCGCCCTCAGCAGCTGCGCTGAGAAAAAAAACTCCGGGCCCTTCCACTCTGTGAAGAAGGATGACCAGCGAAGCTATATATGTGGTCACCTTAATGGCGAACTGCACCACCGCCGTGGGTCGGCCCGGCATCGCACTACCTTTGGGATCGGCCCATGTATGGGAAGTTTTGTGCCTACAAACGGACACGATCCTGGGGGAACTAGCCCTTAACAGCCTCGCTGTAACAGCCCATCCAGGTTCAAGCATGAAGCGAAAGAGAGCCTCCTATCACGGCATGCGCTGAAGTCTTCGTAGCTCTCAAATCGTCGTGATGCCGCCGTGCACAAGCCCGAAAAACAGGGATGTCGAAATGCTTATTGTGTACCATTATGCGTGTCATCGTGGGGGAAAGACTCCAGTGTATTATTTCATCGTTTTGTGAAAGGAGCAGACGACGTGCTTCGTAGAACGACTTCAATAAGAAACTTCGCATTGGGAAAAGGTGTCGACGGATGCTATACACTGGTTTGTTCGAAACACTTCACTCGGGACTTAAAATTATTGGGTTTTACGCTCGGAAACCACGATATGATTGTGAGCCACGCCGTAGTGGAGGACTCCCGAAATTTGGATAACTTGAGTTTCTTTAACGTGTCCCTAATCTAAGTACACGGGTGTTTTCTCATTTCGCCCTCATTGAAATGCGGCCGCATTGGCCGGGATTCAATCCCGCGGCTTCGTGCTTAGCAGCCTAACACTATAGCCACCAAAAAACTGCGGCGGGTCACTCGGCACTTTTTTCTTCCCGGCGAACAGAACATTGCTTTCAATTTCTTGCTGGCGTTTCAGTTTCGCGGAATGAGCTTTGTTTAGACTGGCTCTTTAATAAATCATAGTAATTTACGTCTATAGCTTCCTTTTTTTTTTCATTTATAGCTTCCTTCCCCGGCGTTAGTGCTACTGATGCTTTAAGCAGCACGAATATTCTCGCTGATGTACTTGTGTCTACAATCACGGTAACCGGAACGATAACGGACTCGGAAGGCCTGAAGTTGATCATGACTCATGTTAGGCCGGGAGGCGACATACCGTTTTCATTCCAAGCTGTAGTTTAGTGGTGCAAGCAGAAGATGCTGTTTTTTCATTCAACGCGCTGAGTTGTTAGTTTACTTGCTCGCGAGAAATTTAGACGTAGTAGCAAACAGCGCTCACTCTAACTTTGGAGCGTTCGCCCAGCGCACAGCACCGCTAATTTGCTTTCCCAAACCGTGAACGCACCTAAATTACATTACAACTGGTTCAGTTGATTTCCAAGTCACGCGTTTACATTAATACAAGTGAAAGTGCCCAAAAGAGAGCCCTCGCTGGCTAAATTTTGGAAGCCTGTTAGCAGAAACTCAACTTGGTTCAATTGGTTGTTATTTTCTCGCGTTTCACTAGGTTTTGAGAATTTCCACAGGTGGCCGGCCTCTGCAGCCCTACTGCGAACTCTACGTACTGCAAGCATGAACAAGCACCACTCGTAGGACGCAGTAAACCTTATCACACGCATCGGCTATAAAAAGAAAGGTTCGGCCCCGACTCACAGACTGAACTCTGATTTATTTATATTTTATTGTATGGTATTCAGGAGATGCTGTCGCTGTTAATTGGCGCCGGCTGCTTCTTTTCACATAGAGATACAAAAAAAGGAATAAATCATAACAAAAGTAATGAAATCATAACACAAATTCCGGTAACATAAGTACACTGATGTCACACTATATACTGAAAGACAACTCCAAATCATAAAAGCACAAAGTTCAGTCACGTAAGTAGACAAATGACACACTGAAACTGAAAGTCAATTCGAAAACACGGCAACACAAAGCCCAGTCACATATGTGCACTAAAGTAAACACAAAGTCCGGTCACTTAGCTAGACTAAAATAAGGGGCACGTACGAAATCCCGAATTAAATTCTTACGAATTTATGAAAAAACCAGGCATTGGATTGGCCAAATTCGGGTAAAAGCAAAACATAGAACACACTGTACTCAATACTTTCCGAGAATATTGCTCGCTTCTAGAAATCTTTGAAGGGCCAGTAACGCTCGTCTTTGCATTGAGTATGTTAGCCAAGGACCTGAGAATTTCCTGAAGCTGAAGGGCCTGCGATCTATTGCCACTAAATAAAGTGCCAAGCATTGTCTGTGTGGTCATGTCGTGGACATCCTAGCAGAAGATGATATACATCTTCATCAGCGTGGCCACAAGGGCATGCCGCACTATCACCTCTTGAAATGTTATGTAGAAAGTGTTTTGTGTACGCGGTACCGAGCCGCAGACGGTGAATCAGCGTTTCAAAGGCTCTGGTTGCATTTAATGTGGACGGGATTTTAAATTCAAGTGATGGGTCAACGTGAAATAAATCTGAAGATTTCGAGTTCTGATCAAACCATGTAACTTTGCAACCACGGGATGACACCTGCCTTAGTATGCGGCGGAATTCGCCTTGTGTAAGAGGGAGACCATGTGTGGCGTTTCAACCTGAGCTTGTCCATTTGCCTTATCTGCTACAACATTCCCAGGGATATTGCAGTGACGAGGTAGCCATTGGAACATTACTGCGCGATTTTGTTCATTTGCTTTTGTGAGTTCCTTATGTATCTCGTTAACTAACGGCATATTTTGTGAATTACTCATGTCTCTATGAAGTGAGGACAAAGCAGCCTGTGAGTCGCAAAGGATCACCCACTGTTCCCCTTTTTGCATTTAATTTATGTAGCGTAGCAAATATAATACTGCAAAAAGCTCTGCTGTTGTTGATGACGTCGTGTGAGATAGTGTAAACGTTTGTATTTGGTTCCGTTCTGGAATGACAAAGGCAGGTGTAGAAGAATTTGTTTGGCAAGAATCACCTGTATACGCCTGAATATAGCCAGGGTATCGATAGTATATTTGTATACCGCCAGTCGTTGTGCTGCTAGCATAAACATATCTCGCTTGCAAATAATTCCCTCAACCGAAAGCTCAATTTTTGGAGCTACGAGTCGCCACGGAGGGTAACATATATATCTGAGAACCAAACTTCGTGATGTGGTAGTAGATCTTTGTGCACCTGAAGCATCGAATTGATGTTCGCCCTGTCTCTCTCAATTATAGTGCACTTGCTAGTGGGTGCCTTTTGTACTGCACTAAAACATGAAAGTAGTGTCGACATGTTTCAACCGTCCTCATTAAAGTAAATGGAGGATGACGTGCCTCTGCAATTACTAAGGAATTCGAGGTTTTTATCCCAAGACACAGTGGCCAGGTAAGTTACACTTTTTAGTCTCAGTGCAGACCATCCCTGTTAAGTTTCTGAAAGCAAATCAGATGCTACTGCCTATATACTGTTAGATTCTATATGTGATATACTACGACACGTGTCACAGTGCGTAGTTGCCTGCGAAGGTCGAAAACAGTGTAGTATAGTACCTGTTCCAGCGCTTTAACGCGGCAAAGGAGAGCTTGCACCTTTTTAGAGGCTCGCTACGCATAAACACTTCCCTTTTTACACTTCCCTTTTTTGAAAGGCTGTTTGTCTTTAAAAAATAATATCATGGGCTCTCTGGGCAGGCCAGACGTTGGCGCGCACAGTGCAGCGATTTCCGCGGTTTCGTACCTGGAATACTTGAGGCCGATCAAAACAATGTAATTGGCAGCAATTCCCCTTTCGGCTTCGACGAAACACCTCGATTTGACACAACGAATAAGAAACACGGGAGCTTAGCACCAAATGAAAGAGCCACCATGAACCAGGATGTCGTAGCCATCTTTGTTTCTTTTTTATTTATTTTTAAGTGTTGCCACCACAAGTAACAGATTCCGGAGTTGCCAATACCGCTTATCCACTCCTTATATCTCACCCATCTTGCTTCCATCAACCTCGACGTTATTTCGCTTCTCTTCATTCCGTCTTTGCACAACAACGTATTTGACTTTCTAGCTCAAGCTGATAAAGACAGCTGAGAAGATGGCAAGAGCCAGCGGAGCCCTGGACTAAGGGCCCCGACCATTAGCGGTTTTCTGATTATTCTTTTTATAAAGTTTATCTATCTATCTATTGCCCTTCGAAACAAAGCCTGCACTTATCGATGCGACCGAACTTCACGGAAGCGTTTGAAAATATGCGACCACAAGCGTTTATAACGGCCTAGGCGTTGCATATGAGCGGGTTCGACCACGGCCGCTCGATATATTTTTTTATTCAGTGGCCATTGTTCGACCCTCACGAAACTGCTTATCAAAATGCTCCATCACGCGTTTTATTCTTCCGCAGAGCGCTTCCACCGACGCAACTCCTCGAAACGCTTATAGACGCGACAAGGCACACACGCGTGCGTTTATACGCGATTACGCATGTAAGCGCCGCCGGCAGGCCAGGGCATATTTCGTCGACCTCCCTTACTGCCTCGGAAGTTGCAACAGTGCCGAAGGAGGTGGTGACCCGCGGAAGCGTAAAGTAGCGTTAAATGCCATACAGCGAGTCGCCACGAGACGAAGGGTTACCGTACCCCCGCCGCGCGACGACCGATTCTTGCGCGCTGCGCACTTTTGACCTGCTTCCGTTTTACGACTTCCGGGAAAGACTTACTGTTGTTGTTGTCGTCGTTGTAGTATTTGTTGTTAGTGGACTGCAGCAGTAAGCTCGCTGAAAGAGCGGAAGTTGACGAGAGAGCCCGAGAAGGCGAGAGAGTCATGTCCAGCCGGAACGTTGCCTGTATATAGGACGCTGACGCTCGCTTTAGCGCTCTTGCGTGTACCACGTGTGCGCAAGTGCGGCGCCTAAGGCGAACGCTTCAGACGCATACAGCAGTGCGACATAAGAGGAAGTAGCGATCGCTAACTTCCGTCCGCCGTGCACCGTACGGCTCTCACCGAGCTGGAACCTTGACCGCTCGCGTGGTTTCCTCGCGAGTCATTGCGCCCGTTTCCGAATCGCTTTCATTACTGCTTTTCGCTCCCGCTGTGCTCTCCGGGGACCTTCGTGTGTATCTTGTTCTTCGCATTATCTCGCAGTTTCATTTTTGTCGGCCGTATACGACTCTGTGCTATGTCGTCTCTACTACGCTACTGGTTTTCTGTAAATTCAGCTGGTTATTTCTTCTATGCCTCTTCCATGTTCCTCCTTCTGCCCCCGTGGAGAGTTTCTGCCATGGGTCCTTTTTGTGTGTGTGTGTGTCAAAATGTGCCTCCATGCGGAATTTTTGCTGTCATTGTCCTTCGGCTCCGCGAAACTTGAACCAAAACGAGCGAAGAATGTGAACGCGTAATAGAGCTCACTGCGCTACGAGGCTTTTTAGCTGCCGACCGCCATTCTACGCGCCCAAAGGAAGAAGGGGGCATGAGAAGCCGAGGTTAAAGCGAGATACTCGACCGTTTCCGTGCCCGCCTCTCGGAAGAGAGGCATTAAAGTTTGTCGCCATTTGTAGGAATCGACCCGGGCGTACCAGGCGGACGGTGGCGGGGTCGTCGTAAAACAAGCCCCTTATTTTTTCTTTCGTTCGCTTCCTCCCCTGTTCTTGACTTTATCTTATCGCTAGCGAAATCTCGTAAAGGCGGCACCCGTTTCCCCCGTTGCTTGCTCGCCTCGCTTCCGTACGCGATGTAAGCAGTTCTATTTCTCGCCAATGTCGAAGTACAGATGGGATATTAGGCTGCCAAAGTGCTCGTCGTTCCTTTGTCTTCTGTTTCTTGCTGTCCGAGGGCCACTGTGGGGCCGACGGAAAGAAAGGCAACACTGGGCGGAAACTAAACTAGGGAAACGCACGCAGACGCACGGACGCACAGAAACGATTGAGTGACTTCCGTTTATTATGGTTCCGGCCTCAGCGTTTGGTCGAACGGACCGGCTATAGGAGAGGACCGTCAAAGGATCAACAAATGGGAACGATTGCAGCCATTTGCTTTTCTAGGAGCCGTAAAAAAAAGGGGGGGGCGAGGGGGAGGGAAGGAAGGCGGAGCGGTGAAGTGGAAGGGGCCTGCGTTAGCGCTCTGCAGTTTGCTCTTGAAGAGCATTCCGGTGTTTGCGGGCACATTCCGGGGAGGCGCTACGGCCAGCTAAGAGCGCTCGTACATAACCTCTGTGAATTGCCCGAGGGCGGAGAGTCCGCAGGCAACTTTCCGCCCTTGAACAGACCTTTTTTTTTTTCTGCCCATCTGTCTGTTGCTTTATTTGTTGTTGTTGCTATGTAAAGAGAGAAAGAGAAGCGGAGGAGGGGGGATTGATTTATTATTTTCATATATCTTTTTTCATAGCTGGTAAGCGTTAGCTGTGACATAATGGTGTTCTATAACTTCATAATCCTTGGGGCCATCGCGCGCGCATAGAAACTGAAGAACGTCTGAAATATGCGCGTCAAGAGGCTCCTGCATAAAATTTGAACAATGAAACTAATTTAATATCAACGGTATGTTCAAGTGCGCAAAATGCCGACGTTATAATCAATGACTACTCGACTAGGACTCGTGTGTCTCGTGGACTCGTGTAAACTCGTGGAAGATCAGCACCTTGGTGACCCATTCTAAGTGGGCATGGACCATGGTCTGTATGACCTCGCAGGCTGCAGAAGTGAGATAGACGGGCCTATACGACGAGAGAATTGAGGCTGGCTTACGTGCCTTCAGTATTCCTCCTGACTGCCCGCTCTCTGAGGCGCCGTGTTAGACTGCACTCTCTTCAGGAGCAGCTCACTTCCCTCAGTAATTTACTCGTTGCACACTACGTAAAAAAATCGTACGGCGTTCTACTGACTTCATGATCGCCCAAGTGACTAATGCTTTAACATTTCTTCATCGGAGTACACATGTAATCGTCGTTTTGCATGCACCGCATGAAATAGTCATATATACGTACGATTGCATAACGCGTAGTCGCTGATAACCTCACAATCTGTGTTTCTCTCGGTTATGCTTGTCCGCTACCTATGTAGCAAACAACAGTTGTCATGTAAGCTCACGTCGAATGGCCTGTGTGGATGCCACTGCCGCCATACGATCGCCTTCAATGTGGTCGTCGTCACAGGCTCGTACTTTCACGACCCACACACACAACTAATCAACTTACACTTACTCAAGCACGTTCGTCCACATAGTATCGTTTTGTGGTATCCTAAACAATGTTAGATAGCCGATTGCCTGCAAAATGGTTCGCGTAACGTCGATTCCCACATTGTGTTGGATCCGCACTTCCTTTTTTTTTATTTTTGGGGGCTTGGTAGAAAGTACGCGGAGAAAGAGAGAGACAAAATAAAGAAAGACGAAAGCCAGGGACGTTAACCAGAACGAAAAATTCAGTTTTTGACCACGCAAAAGGAGGCGAGGGGAGGCGAGTTGTGATCATACAAAGCGTCTCCCATACACCCGAGTGTTGCTTCGGTGCGATAAATACTCCAATTAGATTTCTTGTTATTATTGCTGGCAGGAGCATCGAGTGACGCTCTGGTTTCTTGCGCATCGCTTCCGGTTCCCCTCCTGAGAAAACCGGGGATGAAATTCAATATAAACCAGAAAGATATAGAACACAAATTATACCGTACGAAATTCACGTGTTTTAATTTACACATCATAGAATAGCACAAGTTTAGTTACACGTTGAGTTACTGAAGTTTCTGTAACAATTAGAAATCATTGATTACCGCGCACCAAAACACGAAATCGTGGACTGTAAAAACCCGCCATGTGAGCACGACTCTGACAAAATTCCTGGAAACTCGGAAGTAGGAAGTGGAAGTAATGAGGTAACTAGTGACGCCACACACAAGAAGGTGACATGATATTTCACCGACTAATTAATGGAAAACAGTTTACTGGCATAGACTGAACATCTGCCTAACAAAGCGAATGCGACGTCCCTCCCTCCTCTCTTGCTTCTCCTCTCCCGGCGCTCGCCTGCTCGCTCGCTAGCTTGCACTGCGCGCATGCGCTGGTTACATGGTCTGACGTCAGCACTGCAGAGGGCACGTAAGGTGCACCGCTCGCTAGGAGGCTAAGCCCCGCCAGGTGGTGCGCGCTGCGCTTCCTCCTCGCCCTCCCTCACTCCTCGCCCACACCAACACGGAGGTGCGAGTGCCACTAAGAGAAACCAAAGTCGAAGATTAGGGTCGCCTACCCATTTAGTTGCTTATAGGGTCCACTTACGGATGATGCTCAGCACGGATAAAATTTATACTAATGAAGCAGTTTGTAACAAGCTTACAGAGAATCACTAGACTCCCTCTACATGTACATTTGTCGTCGCCCTGCATGCGATTGGGAAGCCCGGCCTATCATGCAACAGAAGCTCTGTCCACCAACATAATATTCTGCCCTTTTTTGGAAGAGTATCACTAACTCCACAAAGAAAACACTGTTCCTTGTACCGCATTGCTAGCAGGTTTTTTTTTTCAGTTATTTATCCACCCTAAGTACCCAGAACTTGGGCATTACATAAGGGGGTGGAAGGGGGGGGGGGATTAACTGCATAGAGCGGGGGAATAACTTGTTCTATTCTTGTTCTAGTAACCTGTAATAATAACTTGTTGGCTTTATTGCTCTAATCTTACCGCTTTTTCTTGGCCTAATAACTTGGTGTAGTGACCTCATTATGTTGAGTTGTAGAATTCGTTCTATTGTTACTTGTTCTATAATTACAAATTTCATAAGGAGTGAAACTCACAATTACAAATACTTAGGTATTACTTTGACTTCCACATTGTCATGGAACATGCACATTAATGATATTTGTTCTTCTGCTTTCCGCAAACTCTGTTTCCTAAGACACAAACTGAAAAATGCCCCTCCTAACGTGAAATTACTGTGTTATTTTACATTTATTAGACCAAAGTTAGAGTATGCATGTATATCATGGGATCATTATACTAAATCAAATATCGTGCGTCTTGAAAAAATACAAAGAAAGGCAGTCAGGTTTATATTTAATAAATTTGCAAAACTGGACTCTCCCTCCAAAATTATGACAGAAAACTCCATACCTACTCTTGAATCGCGCCGAAAGCTGCTAAGACTTGAATTCCTTTCGCTTCTTCTCAACAACAGGCTTGAAATTAAACCATCGACTTATATAACGCCTGCACTAACACGGCAAACAAGACAGCATCATCCGGATTCACTAACACCCTATTATGCTCGAACTAACACGTTTAAATTTTCTTTTTTTTTTCCAGAACAGTATCAGACTGGAACGACAGTTTACAGACACAGTGTGACTAAAATTTGTATAAATCTGTATTTGTTTGTTCTTAATTTGTTCTCTTTTGTTTGTATACGTTCTATTGCCCCTCTGCTTGGACCGAAAGGTCTGCAGTATGTACTAAATAAATAAAATAAATAAATAAACAATTACGTTGGATTTCTGCGAGAATATATAGAAACCTTACGGAACGACTGGACTGCTTATGGTCTAGTCGCCTCGATAGACAAGGGAATGGCTCGAATTTTGCGTCCAATTTTGCATCCATCCCATTGAGACGGCTTTCACTCTCTACATAGAACTAATGTCTTCGTTTCTTTTTTTCGGCTTTCAGCAAATATTCGCTGCAGTCGTCAATTCCGACTAAGTCTAAGTCATTCTGTAGACAGGGGCCCTTTCTGGGCACCAAGATATCGCAGTTACGAGATCTGCCATTTTCCTACGAAGATTCTTCAGGACACACATTTCGCAACCAGCTTCGATATTGCCGGATTCGATGTTGCCGAAAGACGCTCAGCGCACGGCCCCGGCGATTTGATAAAGGCAGGCGCGAATATTGTCCGACTCATAGAAAGTGACAGAGCTCTCTTTAGGTTCCTCATAACGTCAGCGACGGATAAAAGTGGGCTACCTCTACATGAGTTGCGCAAGTGTTCGAATTAAAGGTGAGCGTCAGTGCTTCTAGCAGAAAGAGTCCACATGAAGAACTTTGCCGAAGGCCATGGTATAGTTTGTTCTGGGTAGCCCAAGGTAATCAATCGTTGTTAGCAGCGAGCAAAGGATAGCAGCTATAGATAAGCCCTGTGACTAGCTGGATTGTCAGCTGCAAAGGATTAGTTGAGCTAGAGGAGAAATCTTAATTTGCTAAGTGCCCTGAAGTGGGCTTGGTAACAATTATTGGGAAAAAAACAAATAAAAAATGTTAGTGCACTTATCTGCATGCTATATGTCGTCACGGTTTAACCTCCATATAGTTGCACATAAAAGAAAAATTATAATAACTTTTTCGCCATTTTCTCTGGTCGACGAGAGTACATTTCTAAAAAAAATTAAATGTAATTTGATCTACTAATTAAATAGTATAGTAACGGATTATTAGTGAATGGTTTGCTTAACTATCCACTATACTGAAAGCGCGCTCCAGTGTATCAAAGACGCTGTCATAGGCTATGTAGTATGCATCCCCTGCTTAAGTTTAAATTGTTCATGTGTCAAATTTAGCGTAGCATGTATGATACGTTGGACGTAGCGGGGATACAAAACTCAGTCGCATAGGGTGCACAAGGCGCTGCCTTTCCGACGTATCTCCCCATGTTACGTCCAGCTGCCTCTACATTCGCCTAGTAAAATGTTCAAGCTGAGATAGAGGGAGCGAAAAAAAGCTCTGAAGAAAGAGATATGATAAGGGGCGAAACACAGACTAGCTGAGGTTTCATTAGGGTAGGTGTTACCCAGTAAGCACACACATGGCATTCTGTATGTGGCAGTACTACAATTAACGCTGACATAACATGGCTGCTAATGCGGCATCGCGCTTCTTCGGACAAAGGTACCTGAAGTGAAGCAAGAAAACCTTGAAGACCTGAAGTGGAACCAAGAAAACAAAATAGATGTAATCGGTCCCCGAAAGCTGTAATCACTCTGCGCGGCGGATAGGCAGATGATGTCGCGGAACCAGCAAGAATAAATATATGGCCAATGTCAAATAGCGGTTGCAGAAGAGGGAAGCATATATATAGAGAAGAAACTGATGTAAGGTTGTTTGGGCGGGGTCTGTTACGACGCCGCCCTAATCATTTTAGCTCTATTTCATCCCACCCTTCGCTTGAGCCGGCCAAAGATAATTCTCTCTCCTATTTCGGTCTCTGTTTTCTCCGTGGCTCTTGCACGCTTGCCCCTCTCGGCTCCTTGCTTCACTCTCCCGAAATTATATACAATTTTATGCCTGCTCTTTCCTGCTTATACTAGGTACATGTCGTCCTTATTCTCCGTGAAGAGTGAATACTACTCTTGGAGACAAGTTCTACCAATGTTTCTTTCTTCTTAGATGTTATGTTTTTACTAGCACCCCCGCTATCAGCAGTTACAATGGCACCACAGCTTGCTCAAAACCGTGCGAACTATAACTGTGACAGAATTTACAAGTCGATGGTTGACAAAAAAGTTCGAGCTATTACAGCTTGTCCGGCATGCCCCAGGTGCCTTACCGTTGATCAGCTTTCTTATGAGGTACAAAAATCGTTAACTCAATAGGAAATAGGAACGGTGCCCTCTATAATAATACACTATGAACACAAATTAATGCTACGTGTACCGCACATTCCTGCGGTGGATGTCTCTAGGGATCCGCGAAGGGCGCGTCTTCGCGTACATTCTTCAGGTGCGTGTAGCCTCCGAAGCTGGGGTTCAAACCAGTCTACTTGGGCAGTGTCGCAAAATGCTTTACGTCACTGTGTACACTTCGTTGATACTGCTGTTTGATTGACACGAAGGCGTCATCTGCTGTGACAGCCTAGCTCAAGCGGAGTGAAAGAAGGCACAGAATTGCACGCCAATAAGAATGGGTTGTTGAAAAATGGCACGCCACTTCATTTACAACAGCCCAACAACAAATCTGGAAAAGCTTGAGCGCAGTTTTAAATCCGTGTTAGTGTGTCCATTGTACTTAGTTATCACGATAATAATTAAGGGGAAGGCAGGGATCTACCGTGCATGCCCCGCACATCCACTAAAATGTAACGCGGGGAGAAGTACGGAGAAAGAGACTACTTTTTTTATTGTTTTTCTTGCAAATAAACATCTTCATTCATTCATCTACAGTTTATTTGCAAGATCAGGATAGCCAGAGACAAAGGTGGAAAAATAGCTCACGCCAAGAGCTCAGAGACACCTGGTTGTCTTCCTCGCGGCAGCTGGTTGCTTCAGCATCTGTCTTATTACAATAATATCATACGGTTGCTTTCATCAGTACGAAATTCCCAGGGATGGCGTGTAACTTTGGCACGCTTTTTAGCTGTAGCGAGCCCTCCTTTCTGCTGAATAAAGCTGGCCAGTGTGAAGGGAGGCGTTACGTTGTTATTTATGAGAAAGAAATACAATGGGATGTTATTGTGACGACGTCTTAAGAACACGAAAAGTGGGCTTGCTGTGCCCGCGCGTTCTTTCCGTTCCGCAGCCGTCGTCGTCGTGTCGGCGTCGTGCTGTCATCGACAGATCCCTCTTCAACCTCAGCTTGATTCTCACAATGTGGCGAGGAAACACGAAACCTTGCCAGTCGCCGCCTCTTTGGAGTGAACTCGCGCACCTGCGGCAATCCGCAGTTGTGAGCCGGACGCGCTCACAAGTCAGCCATTGCGCCACATTCACGCTCGGCAATTTTGCATTAGGACACAGAAACATATCAGTGAGAGTTAAGAGAGCAAGCGGTGGTAGCCTATAATGCAGTTAGCGTAAAGACGAAGAAAGGTAGTTGGGCAGGCCATACAATGCGTGGGGAAGATAATCGGTGGTTTAGTAGAGTTACGTAAAGGGTGCTGAGAGAAGGGAAGGGCCGTCGAGGACGGCAGAGAACTATAGGTTATGCGTTGGGACCACGAAATTTTCAGGTGTGAGGTGGCATCAGCTGACGCTAAACAAGGGTGATTTGAGGTCGCCGAGAGAGGCATTCGTCTTGCGGCGAATAGAAATAACCTGACGATGACGATGATTAGCTTCTTTTTGCGTTCTTTTGTGCTCGACGAAAAGTGTGAGAGCAACAGTGTCTGTGCTTGCATTTCCAGGCCCCCAGGATCCAATACCCTAGCATACAAGGACCACTTGTGCTCGCCGTAAAGACTACCCGAATCCTGAGGTGTTGCTGGAGTCCGCTGGGAATCCCTGCTGCGGCCGCAGTAAATGAGTTCAAATGCGATCACAAGCGGAATAATCGCAGAAGTATGCTGATCCTTTAATGCTAAACATTCTTCATCTTGTATTAGGCACTATGCCATAAGTTGCTGACTAGCCTCGTTTCGGGCCTCTTCGATAAGAAAAAAAAACATCACACAAGTGTGTGAACGTTGAAATCTGAACCAGTGTCCCCAAGCACAGCATTCGATGCATTAGCCAAGTTTCGCCACTGCAAGAATGTGCTTGCTTTACACCGACACATTCTGCCACCTGGTAAAACTATGCGGAACACCAAAGGCTAAATCATGGCCTCCCAATTCTGGCGGCGCATTGACGCAGCACCCGTTTTTGAGGCCGTGATTACGCCAGCCGTGACATCTGACATCTGGTACTTCTCATCAGTTTAGCAGTAATACACTCCTGCGCAAATTTTTTAGCAGTAATACAAATGTGCTCAACAACCGCGTACTCAAATGAGTAGCTACAGGAAATAGGGAAAATACAGGAAAGCTTTAATCTGCTTACAAAGTGAGAATATGGAGTTCACGTGGAAGCTGAAATTTTGACAACATAAGGGGCAGTTTTTACATAAGCCCGGACGCTATCCTTTTCCTGACTGTGACAGAACCCGTAGTTGCTGTGTGACTTCAAGAGAAAGAAGAAAAAAAACTTTGTAAGGGTAACTGATTAGCAGTGTGATTCGCAATGTCACTTCTGCCTACAGAATAATTAAACCTGGATTGTAAATTAACTGTTATGCCACAATACAAAAGTACTACGATATTTGTAACGGGAAGCCCTCTGGTTCAAGTAATAATGGGGGCTGAAGCAAGAGTGAGACAGAGTGCACGTAATAATTTGGACATTTTAATTTCAATGCGCTGCCGTACAGCTGTATTGCAGGGCGAGGTGAGACTTTCAAACGTCTATAACTGAAGGCGCAATAATATTTTATCCGAGTATGCAATTAAAATAATCCCTAGTGTATTATTCTTTTTACATATGTATGCCGTTTCCCATTTCCTAAAATAAAAATAAATAATGTTTCCCTAACATATTATGAGGTTGAACACGTAAATACGAGTAATTATCATATTAAAATATTGAATGGTATGCTATTTGCATTGGTAGAACGCTACTACGAAGTTTAAGGAGTGAACTGAAAACCACAGACTTTGTATTGTGGAGTCTTAAAGGGCCCCTCACCAGGCCCCATTGAAAATTTTGTTATACGCTGGAATTTGTTACGTGTCCTCTAGGGAGCGTATCGCCGTAAAAATTTTTCTCAAATCGGCTCAATAGTAGTCGAGACCGGAATATTTGCATGCCGCGAACCCATGATTTCAAAAGGCGAGCTCCACAGCACAGCGAGACACACTATCCACTCGCCCCGTCTAGCGTCCGCAACCGAAATTCCTTCCCTGCGTTATCCCAGACCGGACCTCGAGGATCGCGTGACGCATACGTCACGGGCCCCGCCTTCATTTTTTTGTCCTTGCTTTTTTTTTTTCGGCGCTGCGCACTTCCGCTGACGGCTTCGCGCGCGAGCTATTGGGATGTCTCGTTTTGCGCAGCGCACGATTTTGCGCGCTGTGCACAAAGACACATGACTAGTGGTATAATTCAGTGCTACACGAATACTGATGCAGAACAAGTGGATCGCAGAGCATGATCACGCGCTGGAACAAGGTAGAAAATGGCATAGTTTCGGTACCTGTGCACGTTACTGCACGACCGTGGGAACAAGCTTACGAAGCGGAAGCACATCTCTCCTGCTTCGGTGCGAAGCAAAACAAAAACACGCAGGCATTCCGTTTGTGTGTTTTATTATTTCTCTAAACTTCAATTCGTCAATTCAAGCAACAAGTCAGCTAAACAAGATATGGTGCCTTGAATAATTCTCGAAGTCACATGTCACCACGAACGACGTCAGACTGCGGACACGACTACGTAGGCGCAGAAACACGACAAAGTCACGGTCCGGTTTGGAGCACCGTCCCCGCGAGGGAAAGGGAAAACGGCGCTCGGATTGAAATTTCAGACCATTCCGCGCCACGTAGCGATGTAATTTTTGCAAACACGACCGTTAGCGCGCATCGTATGCTCTGCGCTTGTCAGCTCAATAGAGAGAAAAGGATGCATAGAAAGGCAGGGAGGTTAACCAGAGGCAGTTCCAGTTGGCTACCCTGCACGGGGGGAAGGGTGAAGGGGGAGAAAAAAAGATAGAAATAGAGACGAGCACGACCAAACCGCTTACGCTACAGAGTGGTAGGGAGCGGCGTTCTTACAGTCTATCGTGAAGCCCCGCAGACCGTAGGAACCTTAATAACGCGAGTAAGACCTTTAGCGTGGATGTTCTGGGAGAGTACACACCGAAAGCTTTGAATTCAGGACGATTGTCCAACTGATCCAGTACTCTCCACAGCACTTGTCTCTGGGCACTATATCATGGGCAGGCACAGATAATATGTGCGAGCGTCTCATCGATGTTGCAGGTGGCGCACACGGGGCTGTTGGCCATTCCTATAAGGAAAGCATACGAGTTGGTAAATGCAGCGCAAAATAGCCAGACCAGGTTAGGGGCCCTTTAAAAGCAGTTTCGCTTTCTTCTTTTCGTATTTTTACATCGATTGTGCAGGACAACATAACATAGCGCTCTGCGCGTCGCCCCCCCCCCCCTCCCCCCCCCCCCATCTCTGTCTCGGCTTCTCTTGGTACAAGACCACTTTTATGATAGTGGAAAGAACCACCATGTCCACGAAAGCCTCTCTTCATGTTCGTTTCGTTCACCGAAAAACGCTAAGCCTGTTGCCAACGTTTGTATTCTGCCATCACGAAACCACTGACCAGCTCTACAGCGAACCCTTACCAAGCAGCATTACCAAGGCATTACGCCTTGCCACTCAATTACTGCTCTATCATAGAGCCATAGCCGAACGTAATCGGAACCACTGCTGCTTCTAAGCGACTTCACTATTGCCTATGCTATAAGAAAGAGTGAGCTAGCAAATAGAAGGCACCTAAAAGAAGAAACGCCGGAAATTGCGCCATTTGGTAGAGCGTGCAAAAAAGAAAAGGAGAAACATAGCGCCGCTTTGACTTGACAAAGGTGCAGACAGCAAACTAGCGTAAACTGTCGTCGTGCTGAGTCTAGGAAAACAACGCAGAAGGCGAACGAAATCAGCGAATGCGCCATCGGGCAACACCTACGGCTTTCATCGAGCAAACAAAGTTGTGCCGCGGGTGCTTTCAGTGCTTGCACGCCGACTCACGCACGCACGCGGACAAACAACTGCAGGAGCAGCACGCGTGCAGGTTTACAGCACAAGTGTGGGAAAACGTTGTACTCGGCCATTGGCGCAGATGACTCGGGAGGCCTTTACTGCAACTTAGCACTCAAGCAGCTCCAGGCTCGAGGTGTGCCCAGGGCTGTCCTCGAACCCATGCGTGAAGCGGAACTTTCTCCCCGAGGTGGCGCGAGCAGTGTCGCTCCGGATATTGCCGCCCCGAAGCTGCCGCGGAGAGCGTGGTACCGGTTCGTTGCTTTAGCCTCCCCCCACTTCCCGCTACCTCCGAGTCGACAGGCGGTCCCGACAGAGAGATCTCGGCTCCGCCGAACAGCTCTCGGATGACAAGCGGCAATCCTTTACCGCCGCTGCGTCCTCCTGTGCTGCGCTTCGAGTGGCTCTTGTGTCACGGGAAATGCGTGTTCATTCACAGACGATTTAGTCTAGCGCATCGCTTTCTCTAGAGGCGGCAGCGACATGTTTCGCAAAACGTGGCGCAACAAAGCGATGGCGCACTGCTTTCGCGCGAGTGGTCTGTGCTTTAGATATTTGCTTCCTAAAACAAGTTCCGACCAACCAGGCGCCCTTTGATTGCCACTGTACGATGGCAAACCAGGACAGCAGAAGCGAGTTCGAGGAGCTAAACGAGTTGAGCAAGACCCGCAGCAGCTCTTGCGGTTTATCTGCAGTATGCTAAATTTTCCCTGTGTATGTTGTTTCTCATATTTGCGGGAGGAGTGGGGCAGCTATGAGTGGGGATGGGACGTACGTTTCGAGTTCTCTACCCTGCCTGACCCTGGAATTAGAGGATAACCAAACGCTGCACGAGGGAGGCGCAGTATAACACAGCTACCCTATAGTGTCGCCACACGATGTTCTTTTAGTAACGTCCGGAAGGAGTGAAAGCAAAAGTCGAGCTGAGCATCCAGCCCCGAAGAAAGAGGGCAAGAAAGAGCATCGAGATTTGTATACGAAAGCAGACTGGCTTTTCGTGCGGGGAGAAGAGACTGCGCCGCGGTCGGTCTCGACGAGTACCCCGCATCCGAGGGAGAGAGACGCGCGCATCCACCCAGTTGCAACTGCACGCGCAGTGTTCGACGGGCACTCCTCACAAGGCGTACACAACACAGGGAGAAGGCCTCACCAGCGCCTGCCTATACGCCCCTCCCTTCGCGCCGACGGAGTCCACTCGTCACCACCGCTAGAAGAGACGTAACTCGTCTTCTCTCCGTGGCGTGTGGCGCTTTCCGTCCACGCACTCTTGTTTGCCTCGTCTCAAGTGCCCTTCTTCCACCCTCTGCTCGAGCACCGAGCTCTCCTACGCACGCTCCGACTCGCGCTCAGTCTCCAACCCGTACATTGTCAATCCCAGGCGACGGCGGCGCCTAACCGAATCAGAGCGGCGGCGACGACGTTTCCCTCCCATACGTGCACGGACCGGCGCTCGCTTTGCCTCGCTCGCCGCGCTGCCGACTAAGGGCCCCGTATCCAGATTTTTATCTGCGGCGGCCTCTTTGCGCTCGCTCGCTCGCTCGCCGCCAGTGTCGCGCCACGTCTTCGGTGTGAGCCACCGTCGTTGTCGCCGCCGTCGGAGAAGCGGTTGCCCTGCCGGGGACGTTAACGCAGGCCGCAACGAGGTTAGCGCGCATTTGCGCCAGCTCCAGGCAGACGCACGCGAGAGACGACGCACCCGAGAATTACGGCGCAATGGGGAAGCGGGGAAGGGACGTCTCAAGTAGAGGGAATCAGCCTCGACTGCGTGATGGCGCGCGAAACGACACTACAAGGCAAAAAAAAAAAATGAGGAAAGCGTAGGTGGCTGCGACTGTGTGGCGGCAGCTGCGTTTGTCGCGCGGCTGTTTTCGGTATACGACTGCATGCGTATGCAGCGCGGATGCACATATCGCTTGGAGAAAGACAACTAGCACCGTGCGCGGCTCGAATTCTTTTGTTCCTCAATTTTCACTGCTGCGAAGCGGGTATGTGCGCAGCAAACGGCTGATTTAGAAGGTTCGTTCGTCCAATAATACAACCTCGCTTTTTAAGAACCTTGAGCGATGTACAACGTGCGCGGGGTCGTATTATTTCCCTCGAGAGTGAAAGCAGGCCGCCATTATAAGTACATGAAAAGAACCACGATGAGTATCCGAATGTTTCTGCCATTTATATTGAGTAATGAATCCTTAAGGAATGCACGGCGTAAGTTTTGCCCGCAGTTAGCTCGTGTTTCGAGTGCATCTGAACCGACATGACGGTATGCGAAACACTTAGGCGGCAGCGTGTTTTTTTGCACTTACTGTGTTAACTATTTCGCTTTTGAATATTACCCTACAAGGACGCCAAAACGACCATGTGGTTCTCATGTCGGGAAATTTTATGTATATACAATTACAAAATTCACAGAATGTTTTCTGCATCGAAATTCCTTTGTTGTGTGGTTAAATGTGATATGGAATGTGTGCTCTCCTTCTGAAGAATGGTTGGGCCTGTACCTGGAGACATCCTGTCAAATACCGCACTAACAAGTTAATGACCGCCCTCTCCTCTTCACCCTGCAGCCCCACTGTGCGTTTCTCAAGAGGTTTCTTCGGTGCCTCGGTTACCAGCTTCCCGCCTCATTTCTGTTCCCTCCGTACAAGTATACTCAGAATACTGAGACGGAGTATGCATACCGGGCTCTTCGCTGGATACTCAGGCCGGGCTATTCCCCTATATGGCTTATTAACACTTTCGTGGGGAGAGGGTGTTTGATGAAAACTGGGGAGGTTTCCGTGGCACGCGCCTAGCGTGCTAATCCAGGCGAGACGAAACATTTCATTGCTAGTCCAAGAGTTCTTGGTTTGCTTTTCATCCCTGGCACAGTCATAGTGACTGTTCAGGTCATGAACTTCCAAGGGCACAGGGTAGCGCTGGTGTTGCGGTGGGAGCATTTCGTTTATTTCAGAAATATGTGTGCCAGTATCAGAGAGCTCTAGGAATCTAAACGGCGCATACCACAAGAGCACAAATTATCAAGGAAGTATTCATAAGCATGCTCTGACTTCTATTTCGCTGTTTAAGTAAGCTCGAAGCACAACAATAAAACCCGCATGAACAATGTTACCTCTAGAAAGTGCTCATCAGCAGTGTTTATTTGAACGAGTTTAAAATTCCTTGAGTTGTCACTGACTATCTGTCTGCGTGAAGCTCCAGTAGGGTGGCTCGCGCTGCTAAGCGAATCAGCAGAGCACGATTTTGTCTTGACCTCTTCCTTCTGGCTTGACATGTACTTGTGGCCCCCATTACTAAATTCGCTAAAACTAATTTGCCCTCAAACAGTTGTTGTTCTGGTAGGGTCATTTTGATCTCGCCTGTAAGCGCTTCTTGTATAACAAAAAACGTCATCTGCTTTATAGGTGCACTGCACTGAACAGAGGGTTTTCTTTGATGCAATGAACATAGTAATGTATTCAATCAGTCTAAACGCCAGATAATAATAATAATAATAATAATAATAATAATAATAATAATTGTAATAATAATAATAGAATAATAGAATAAAAATACAACAACAGTGTCGAGTACATAACGCAGAGAAAGAACTACGCACGTGATTGCCGCGTAAGTTGTGCCTTGCACTGCCAAGTCTTGAAAAACACACGAGAAGCTTCGCCAACGACGGCGCGCCAAGTTGATAAAGAATCTACGCAGCATATCTTATTTCCATCGCGAGCGAGCGATCAGAAAGCGATGCCACTTTTTTAAATTCTCTTCGCGCGAAAACCTATTTAGAGAATTTCACAACTCCACTCTGCCCTTGAATCTGGCAGTCAAAGAAAAGAAGGAAAGAAGGCGCAGCCGGCTTATAGAACTACGACGGCTTAGTGCACAGCTCTCCCGTGGTAATGCCAAGGGTTGCCTTGCACCTTCGCGTCAGCTTTTGAAATGCCGGACGAGCGAGACGATGGCGGAGGACAGCCGAAAAAAAAAAAAGATGCCTGCAACGCGAGCGAGTGAGCCACGAGGCGGCATGAGCCAGCACGCACTCCTGGCTTGCCAAGGACGCCTACGAAGAAGACGAGGGGAACCGGGGCTGGGACACGAGGGCTCTCCACGGACTGCCATATTTCCTAATAAAGCGTGCTGGCACGCTGGCTCAGCTTCCCTCCCCCCCGCCCCCGCCCTCTCCGTTCATGCTTGCAGACGGTGCCCGGTAAAGTCCAATCATCTTTCTCCTGTGACCTTCTTTGCTTGCTGCATTTCTTTTTATTTCACTTTGCTCATACTTAAGTCCGCTCTGTCTGTAATCTTCTATTTCGTTGCCCGCAGCTTCTTTCGGCTGCAGCCTCCTCTATACATCGTCATAATCCCGGTATAACAAAATATAGGGAGATTACGGAGTCGTCGCATGGAGCAATAGGAAAAAACGATGCGACGGACGACGCATGTAAATAGCTAGAGATAACAGAGAGACAAAGTGGTTATGAAAGCGAAACTTGGTATTCTAAGTAGAAAACGAAAAGATAAAAATAAATACAATATTTTGCTGGAGCAGTGCAAGGATCAGAATGATGAGAGGAAAGAAATATTAATTCTCCTGTCAGTCTGTACTCCATGGTACAGTAATGCACCGTTTCTATAACGCGCATATTCGCCATACCCTATTTGCCTTTGGTTTTTGCCAATCAGTGACCTTGCTAGTTGGGTAGACCTTGATTATTATGGAAGTCATACTCTGGCTCGTCATGTCACCCTTCACTCGGGTGGGAGAAAACAACGCCATGCACCGAAGCAGCCAATCGGGATTGGTAAAAAGAAAGCAAGCACAGGTCGAAGCCAAGCCAAACAGACACGAAAATGAAGGGCAGAATGCCCCGCCATACAAGCGTGACAATTGCTAGTATGCCCAGCTTTTGCCCATGACCTATGGCTGTCGTTCAAATAGACGTCTGGTGAGCTACATGCCAGGAGTTATTCCCTGACCATGCGTCTACAGGCACGCTTGTCTTTGAGCATAAGTGACTGCATGGTCTTTCTTTCTTTCTTTCTTTCTTTCTTTCTTTCCTTCTTTCTTTCTTTCTTTCTTTCTTTCTTTCTTTCTTTCTTTCTTTCTTTCTTTCGCCTGAAGCTAGCTTTTTATGATAATACGGCACTTATACATTATTCACATCTATCCTTGCTTGGGCCTGGTAGGTGCCGGATTATAACTTGTTTATTGTTTTTTTCCGGAACCCAATTTACGTCCACTAACAACTTAATGTTGTCGCTCAGTGCAAGTCGCGCTTGCAGGTGTCGAAACTCTTCGGAATATTATCATTGATTTTTCCTGTTGTCTATGTTTTCGCCGATCCTTGTGTAATAATATTGCATACGTGACGTAAATAGTGCTGCACTTTCCGGAACGCACGCGAGCACCAGCTATTACGCTGGAATCTTCGATGAACCATGTATTAATAGAAGACGTGGTTGATGCGCTGAGCAGATATTCGACGATGGACGCATGTGATCGTCAATATCGTGCTGCCCACTCGCTGCACGTTTTTCTCGGCGCAGGTTAAAAAGCTGACTTTTACAGCGAAGCTGTCTGTTGCTAGGGCTGGCGGATCGCGTCCGCGCTTAGACCAACAATTTTTCATACGTGAGTCGATCCCGAAGACAGTGAAATACCGGGCCGACCCGCGGCGGAGGTGAAGCAGGCTTTAAGCACTCCCCATATGTGGGCCGATCCCGAAGATAGTGCAATTCTGGGCAGACCCGAGGCGGAGGTGCAGTTCACCATTAAGAGGCTCACATACGCAGCTTCGCTGGTCATCCTTCTTCACAGAGTGGAAGGGTACTGAATTTTTCAAGTCATGCCTTTGGCAGTGTTTTATTACTCCGCGCCACGACGACGTGACGATATGCAGGTAAGACAGGGAGAACAAAGGGCAGGAATGTTAACGAGAACCCTCCGTTACTGCTCATGAAAATGCTTTGCTTCTTGTCACGATCTGTGTTGCCTCATCTTGTATGTACGAAGGTAATGTGTTGCAGGGACACCAAACGCCACAAATTCAAGAGGAAACGAACGCTTTAAAGAACTCATCTACCTCGCAAGGCGTACAGCCTTAGCATGGGAGAGACGGCCGCCCCGGGTCATTTCTCGTTAGGGTTCCCTAAGAGCGCGCTAGCGATGGTGTCGGTGCACACCTTCTAGCTACGAGTAACGAGTGCATGAGCTGGTAATATTTCCTGATCTCGTTTTTCCCGTTTTTTTACAGCGAACGCATACGTTGCACCGACTCCCTTGTAAACAGCGCGCCTCGCTCGTTGCCGCAGTGCGCCCAGCAGGCAACAGACGCGCACGAGCGGGCCGTTGCGGCAGAGCTTTATTTATAAACGTGAGTCAGCCACCGCGCTTCGTGCGCCAACTCCGAAGGAATTATGACGCGAAACGACGGCCCGTTATCTTAAATCTCGGAGAGCCTTAGCACTCGGGGAAACTAGGGCGCACGGCATGCAAGCACTCGCGCAAGAAATGCACTTAGCGCGCTCCCGCCGTCGTGCACCAGTCGTGAGTGCATGCGCATAAGCCTCGAACAACGGGCCAAGTTATTTCTTGGGCTGCTTCATTTCTTGTCCGAACTTTCCTTTTATTTATTTTTTTTCGGGGGCATACTGCATACAGACTGCACTTCGCACCGGAATGTTCGTTCTCGCAAAAAAAAAAAAAAGGACCCCGCGCGTTCCAAGCCAAGCGCTACGCTTGGACGGCATCAAGCACTGAGAGTGGGCGCATTTTGAGCAGAGTATACATACCTAGCGAGCCCGAGTGCACGAAAATCTAACGTGCCCACTAGCTTGCCGGGGGCTGCTGCGGCAGCTCTGTGGGGCGCAAATAATTTTTTTTTTTCGGCGTATGAGCGCGTCCTCTTGGTGTCCGCTGCCACGACAACTGCTGTTTGCAGCACGAACTAAGAAACACGTGGTAGGAGCAACTTCTCTACTGCCACAGCGAGAATGGCCGACAAGGCGGAGTTTCTGGATGTAGTCAGGCACGCTACAGTTGCTATCGCCTAGGTTAAGCACCCCAGCGGTAATATTATGGTGCTGCGGCGCGCAACCTCACAACGATTATCTCTGCTGTCTTATCAATATCGGGAAAAAAATGTATTTTTTTCCCGCTTCTGTTTTGAGGTACCAGTTTATCCGAGCATCCGACGGGCTTGTTTCGACAAGCACAGACAAATTTGTCATTGATATAATGCTCTATGGCCTGGTGGTTTTTGTTTCACAACATTCTTTCAATCAATGAATATGATGAGCTATAGTGAGCAATAGTGAGCCTCGATGTCGATGTCAATTTAGGTGCGGTAACAGCCTTCGACCCTATCTGATCCCCCTCGTTGTCATGCTAAATCAACTGAGCAACGAAGTCATGCTGTCTGACTCAATATGCAGGATGAAACGCCGGCGAGTTCAAAAGATGATGCAGAATAGCTAATAGCATAGGGTGACTTAGTTCAATGCTGCTTTGTAAGAAGGAAATTTACAGAAGAAAAATGGGTCGTGGCACATACGGCAAGCATCACCAAGTCGTGTCCGGCCGCTTACCGCTATCAGTAAAAGTAAATGTGTGCAATCATTGCACCCTACCGGCTCTGTCATATGGGCTATAAAATTGGAGGTTCACAAAGAAGTTTGAGAAAAGGTTAAGGATATGCTACGAGCGATGGAACGGAAAATGTTACGAAGACGGCCGTGTGGATTAGACCGAAAACGGGGTTAGCTGATATTCTAGTTAACACTAAGATAAAAAAAAAATAGAGCTAACCAGGCCATGTAATGGTAAGCGCGAATAACCGGTAGGCCACTAGAAGTACTCAACGGGTGCTAAGTAAAGCGAAGTGCAATCGGGAATGACAGAGAATTAGGTGGTATGTTGAAATTGGGAAAGTTTACATCCATAAGATCAGGTCAGCTGGCTCTATATAGATGTAATTATAGATCACAAAGTGAGGTATTTGTCCTGCAGGAGGCATAAATAGACTACTGTTGATGACTTTATGTTACTCTTCCCTTCCTCAGCTGCGCCTCCTAGGCGACTTTCCATATTTTTTTGGTTGAGTCCGGCAGTGCTTATGACGATGCTTTACAACATGTGGTGTCGAAGATCTTTGAGCGACTTTGGCTCATTATTTCTTTTATTCCTTATTACATCTGGCGCTATTACATTTTATACAAGCAACTGCATTATCTACGCTCTACATCAGAGATAATGGCAGAGATAAGCCTCACCCACGCTGGTTCCAAGAGCGACTACTATTGTGGCCTCATTAGACGTCCCTGTCATGTAGTACCGACAACTGCATGGAAGCGAAAAAAATCTGCCATAACTCTCGACATCACGCTCAACCCACAGATAAGATAATATATATTCCTACAGATTTCCAGCAACCATGTCGAAACTACGCACAAGGCCGGGTTTCTCCAATGGCTCACAAATTGCTACACAAGAACCAACACATGATGTTTAAAGTTTCTTTATTTCGGACAATCATGTACAGATTTTCCGTGGACGCTGGTGAAAACGAAAATAAATGCCTGACAAAGCGCCAGCTGCCCATATCCCACTAGTTCACCTAGTCTGGACAGCTAGGCATGCGTATCTCCCTCACAATGAGCGCGTTCATGTGACAGCCCGAGGCCTCATCCTCCGGGCGCCCGTGGAAGGCCATTTAACCCAGACGAGGTGGAAACGATACCACTTACATACGCGCATATGCTACAAAACTACAAACTATACCATAGAACGTTCCCTACACCATACGTGAAACTAAACCGTGCAAGTGCAGCCGCTTGGCGCCTGCTCCAAACTAATATGCCCCCCAGTCTTGCTCTCCGCCACACTTTTTACCCTACACAGTATCCCGACAAATGTCGGTATACTTTCTCTGAAGGTTACCCAAACATCTATCATTCTACGTGGGAATGCTCCAAACCGCCCGGACTTCCTGGAATGCCCAACATCTCCCCATCCTAGTGGGAAGCCACTCTTTCGAGAACATCCTTGGATGACCAGCGATATCTGATTGACCGGGCCCGCCGGAGAGCAGCAGAAAAGGGGCTCTGAACTGAGGGCTCCACCCTCTGAGACTTCATTGCAAAATGACAAATAAAGTCTTCTACTACTACTGTCATATAGTATGTTACGCACAAGAGACCATAGTAGGCTCCGAGGCATACGGTTTGCTTAGGCAGCAACGAAATGTCAACCCAGGACAAACAATCAGTTCGGTGTGTCATCATCATCATCATCATCATCATCATCATCATCATCATCATCATCATCAGCCTAGTTACGCCCACTGCAGGGCAAAGGCCTCTCCCATACTTCTCCAACTACCCCGGTCATGTACTAATTGTGGCCATGTTGTCCCTGCAAACGTCTTAATGTCATCCGCCCACCTAACTTTCTGCCGCCCCCTGCTACGCTTCCCTTCCCTTGGAATCCAGTCCGTAACCCTTAATGACCATCGGTTATCTCCCCTCCTCATTACATTTCCGGCCCATGTCCATTTCCTTTTCTTTATTTCAACTAAGATGTCATTTACCCGCGTTTGTTGCCTCACCCAATCTGCTCTTTTCTTATCCCTTAACGTTACACCGATCATTCTTCTTTCCATAGCTCGTTGCGTCGTCCTCAATTTCAGCAGAACCCTTTTCGTAAGCCTCCAGGTTTCTGCCCCATATGTGAGTACTGGTAACACACAGCTGTTATACACTTTCCTTTTGAGGGATAGTGGCAACCTGCTGTTCATGATTTGAGAATGCCTGCCAAACGCACCCCAGCCCATTCTTATTCTTCTGGTTATTTCAGTCTCATGATCCGGATCCGTGGTCACTACCTGCCCTAAGTAGATGTATTCCCTTACCACTTCCAGTGCCTCGCTACCTATCGTAAACTGCTGTTCTCTTCCGAGACTGTTAAACATTACTTTAGTTTTCTGATAAACATGGTGAATTACTCAAACCGTGGTTGAGTGTGTTTAGCAAAGTTCCGGCCTTGCCTTTTGTTTGTACAAGAGTCCACCGATCTTACTTCCTTTATTTGAAATCATTCGTTTGTGCCTTATCTGTCACCACGTAGGTTCTTTTTTTATATATATATGTTCTGGAAATGAAAACGTACCAGACAGACTAGAGGCTGATTTGGAGAGGCAACTATTTATTTCAATCTAAGCCTTTCCTTTGATTTTCATCGAGAGGTACTTCGCGTAAAAATTTCGTTTATCGCAAAAATTGCATTTCTCCCCCTTTTCATGCTTGTCCATCTGCGCTTGAATATCTTATAGCAGCACCAATAGTGCGAGTGCTTCGCAGAACTTCCCTTTACCGCACTGCGACAAACCTGCTGCAACACGAAGCGTCCCCATGCCCTAACCGGAAACACGCACACAGGCACCACATGCGTCCGAGTCCTGCAGCGGTGATCTAGGTCGTTTTGTATGTTATTGTTGTTTTGGACCCGTCTTGTTTCGCTTCATAGCTCACGCGCATAGTTTTTAAACATTGATTTGCTGTTCGCTGTACTTGTCAGCCTTCGGCCACTTGTTCGTTCGTTGGATTGGCCTTCTACTGTGCACCACCCCTTCCATTTCTTCCTTATTTTAGTATTTTTTCTGCCTTGTCGCGTCAGCAAATTTCAACCGGTTCCTATCGTCATTTTCCCTCTTCCAATCTTCACCCTCTGCTACTGCGATCACGGCCCGGAGAGCAGATGCGGAATGACTCATTACGGGAGTTAAACTAATGACACCCCGCACAGCCAACTGAGGAGAGAACGGCGCTGTTCCGCTGGCCTAACCCTGGTACGCTGGCTTCACCGCGTGTCCCGCTAGCGCGACCCGGGAGCACATCCATACACGCCCTGCGCGCGCTCGCCCAACGGCGACAGGCTTCCGTCCGCTCGGACGAGCCAGATAGCATCGTTGCTCCCGACAGTCGGCTCTGCCCGCGGGGCTCGCAGGCAGGAAGTGAGCACGGGGAGGACGTGGCGGTGGGCGAGGAGGGTGATGCGTCTGCCGACGTATCTATTATCTGGCTCTCGCAGTCGGAACTCCCCGGCCATCCGGCCATGGTGTCCCACTGACGACAACCCCGTGCGGGCATGGTCCAGAACAGCCAGCGGCACTTTCGCGCTCCGCTTGCTTCGAAGGTCGGCAGATAGGCTTGCGATGGAACGCCCGTACTTCTCTCTCGCTCGTTATGTCTTTTGTTTGTTTGTTTGTTTGTTTGTTTGTTTGTTTGTTTGTTTTCGCCACAGATGAGTGCTTCATCTCATTTCCCCGGCTTTACTCTTCATACCAAACCAACGCAACGTTCTGTTAGTTGACGTCGCCAGGCCCGACGTGTTGTGCTGGCCTCTTTACATGCGTTTGAAACCTCAAACAAGCGATTAGAATTGATAAAGGCATTCTTCCCCTACTTTAAGCTATTACCTTGAAGACCTTTCTTATCTTAGCAAAACAGAAGACTAGGTGTGTTGGTATAGATTGACCATATTTAGCTGTGTGCGCGTTTTGTGTCTTCGCTTCCTACGCTTTGATCTGTCTTCGTGCTTAGCAGTCAAAAATAGTCTTTGTAATTTTATATCTGTCTTTTTTGGTCTCTGAATTTATATGGGCCTGACGCTTATGCTCTGTAAATATGATCGTGTTCGATGGGCGGCTGAGTCGCCAAATAGATGGTAGTTTTGCTCAAACATTTCCTTTTGGAGCTCGCAAAGTTGCTGCTCCGTTGCGTTCAAATTTCTGATGCAAAAGTATAAAAAATTATGGGGTTTTACGTGCCAAAACCACTTTCTGATTATGAGGCACGCCGTAGTGGAGGACTCCGGAAATTTCGACCACCTGGGGTTCTTTAACGTGCACCTAAATCTAAGTACCCGGGTGTTTTCGCATTTCGCCCCCATCGAAATGCGGCCGCCGTGGCCGGGATTCGATCCCGCGACCTCGTGCTCAGCAGCCTAACACCATAGCCACTGAGCAACCGCGGCGGGTTGCAAAAGTATACTAACCACTGAGAAGAAATGAGATATGGCGCTGATACATTAAGCCTTTCAAAGGCAGCCTTTTCTTCTGTAGCACAGTGCTCGAACCACGGCATCTTTTGTCAACACGTAGACAGGTACGCGCGGATCGAGCTGCACTTAAAGGAAGTTAATATTCTTTTTCTCCAAGGGTTGGACCTTCGTCATTGAAGTTCACCACAAATATTCATATCGAACACGTTTCTTAGGTGTCAAGTAGTTGTTATTATTTGTCTATCGTAAACAACATAGCACGTAAGCCAAGGCTAAGCGATATGAAACCTAACGTTCGCTTACCGCCATTTGCGTATTCGGGAGATCATTTTAGCGTTGTCTGGGAGTTTCCGAGAATTCTTTCACTATTTGGTTTTCTCTGGCCCTATTTCAATGTTCCCCCTCCTGTGAAAACCGCGGAGGATTCTCTTAACGTTTACTTGACTCGAATACCAATTCCTGCTATTCGCAATATTTTATTAAGGGAATCAAATATTCACTTGAGTAGGGTGATATTAAAGAATAAAAATCGCTGAAGCAAAGAATGCTCCCAATGCATCTTGGCTGAACGCAGAATCACAAGAGGGCGTCCCCAGAGCTTTCACTTCTGTGCGCCATCAGCATACATCGAAATGCCAACAGAAAATAACTGATCCGCTCACCAATTATGCATAATTACATGAAGGAGGGGCGCGTAATCACTCCATTGTCTGTTTCTGGGCACGGAGCCGATCCAAGAGGATGCTTTGCAGTCTCAATTGGGCCACATTACAAATGCACACGAAATTGTAAACGGAAAAGTGCCTTGGAGTAGTTTCGGAATAGTCCGCGTTGCTGATAGTATGTCTATTTGTCTAATGTCTAATGTCTAATGCTAATGTCTGATGTCTGTCTAATGCTGATAGTATGTCTATTTTGCTGCTATACGGTAAATTTCTGATGGCGCACTATGCATTGGGATAATTTCTTCTATCGCGCCTTCGTGCAGTGTTTGCAGAGACTGATTCTTTCCCATTTCATTTCAGCCTTTTTTTGGCGAGAAGATGGCAAAACATTAGACATAACTTCTCCATGATGAATGAGAGTGACAGCTTCGTGATGAATGGAGTATTGGTGATAGCCTGCGAGCCTCACATCGCTTGCACGGTGGGTGTGCGCTGAAGTCATCGAAGCCGTGACAACGTTTTACATCAACAGCGGTGAAAGACCTGCTCGGTATTTCGATCCTCTTAACTTCAGCAACCTCTCTGAAGCTATTACTGAGTAAACACGCACTTTCCGAGCTTCCATGGTACGCACCTAGAGGTTCTCAAAATAATGCAAACTGTTTCAATGTTCATGTTTCAATATTCATTCATGGAGTATGATGTATCAATATTCATTCATGGAGCATCACCAATACTTCATGAATGGAGTATGCCGATACGCACCTAGGGGTACGCACCTAGGGGTTCTCAAAGTAATGCAAACTGTTCTCACGTCGATGCAGTTGTCGTTTCATCGTGGTTCTGGGCAACAGCCTGACAAATCAATGTTGCTCGCAAGCTGTCACTTAACCTGAAACTTCATCAAGGCATACCTTTGCCCAGCTAGAAACAATATCGCACGCGCCAGTTGGCAAACAAATGTGCGGGCGCAATTAAAAGCAGTTCCTTTGTCGTTTAAACCCGAGCAGTGGCTGGCGTAAAAAAATAATAATAAACCACTATTTTCAACTGTTCGTTCCGTGCCTTGAAAGACTGGCTTCAGCAGCAAATTTTCCGGAACACATTGGCTACGTAGCTCGCAGAAGGAATTGCACGTGCTATAGGCAATAGCGCAAAGGCACGAGAGAAGAAGGGCTAAGCTGTGGGAGGGGTTGGCAATGGAGCAGCGAAGCACGGACGGACTGAAACAAACGGGAATGCGGCGCAGGCAAATGTAGCGGACCGGGGCTATTGAAAGGCTGCCACCGAATAGCGGAAAGAGAAACGTCGAGAAGGGAACAGAACGAGAAGAGTTTCTTCGCTAATGATGTCGAATCACCGCTGCGCCCAGCGCTGCTGCGGCAACGCGGGAAGGATTGCGCAGCTCGCAGTGAGAGCAGCAATTCCCTGCTATTATTTCCTAACTTGTTTTCTTCTTTCACTATTAGTTGATATTTACTTTCTCGTTCCTGTTCTCTTCCGTTCAATTCCGGTTGTCTTCTCTCTCCTCACGATCCTTCATCCCGCGCGCCCTCACGCGGTACTTGACTGCTGCTCGTCCTTCCGCTCCTCACGCGTTGTGGAAACCTCGCGGCCAGCACGAACGCGGCAGTGCTTCAAAACGAAGCAGCAACCAAGAAACAGACGTGAGTCTGCGTAAAATATAATCGAGATCTAGCATGCAAGTTTTACAGTCGCGTACAGCTTTTAATGTGGTGATGAGGACGGAAAAGGGGGTGGGAGGGGAAAGAGGCTACTCAGTTACAGGGGAGACAGTCGTTGTCTTGTTCTCTTGCCAGCTAGCTAGGGACTTCCCTTGCCCCCTTACACACACACATCCGCTCCACCACCACCCTCCCGCATCCATACCCAGTAACCCGTTCCCATGAGAACTCTCGCGTTTTCTGCGTCCTTTAAACTAATGCCTTTGTTTTTGCTTCCGTCGCCGTTGGTCCTGCTCTTGCAGGCTTTTATGGCCCTTTTTTTTTCTTTTTCGTCTAGAGGTAAAAAAAAAAGTAAGGCAAGGAAAGTGAAAGCAGAGAGACGGATGGTCGGGTAATTAAATTCTACTCCGGCCGCCTCGTCCCGTTGTGGTGTCCCCGGCGGCACCACCATTATTTATTGGCCCTCCAACGACGGCGGCAGTGGCAGCGGCTGCTGGTCGAGCCGCCAAGAGATGTGCTTGCTTGCCCGCTTGCCTGCCTGCCTCTCACGCGCTGCGGGTGAGCTCGGAGCCGGAACATGGGCAAGGGCCGAGCGCTTCTTCTTTTGTGCGTTTTCGACCGTCAACTTTTTTTCTCTAACATGCCGCTCCCAACTCCCTCTTTTCTCTAAACTACACTTCCTCTCTTTGTTTCCCCCTCCCTCCTGGCTCTATAATTCCGAACTTTATTCTTTAGAAGCGTCTTTCTTTTTCTTTTTCTTTTCTCTCGCAGTTGACGGTTGCGCGGCTTGCTGGCAAATTTTGGGGAGAACGAGGGAAAGTAAACAAAATGATCGAACGGGAAAAAGAAACGATGAAAAAGAAGAAAGAGACCAGCGAGGTCCACTAAGAAAAAAAAGTGCGCGGAACCAAAAAAAAAAGCGAGGGAGTGGCGTACGGACGGGGGAAGGCCGCAGTGGCGCCGGCGCCTTATTGAAGCAGTCCGCGGGCGTCGCCGGTACCCCATGCTCTCGAGTGAATTACCGCGTTATCCAAAAGTCCTTTTTCATCCTTTGCCGACCGCCGAGCCAAATGCGAAGATAGTGAAGGCCGCAAAGTAAGCGCCGGCGGCTCTCTCCAGCTCTGCCAGCGGGACGCGCTCAAGACGGCGGGAAAGGGAACAGGGGAATCGGGTGGTACGTGTATCGCTGGGCCTGGTCGCGCTCCGTGATTTACGGAGGCGTGTGAAACGGATCGGTGTTCGACCGCTCCTTGTACTTTCCTTCCCACTCCACCCGCGCTCGACAGTGTATTAAAGGGATGCTATGGAGATACACTAGATGAACAGTTTAGACTCAAGAATTGTTCCTTCGAAAAAAATGTATGTTTCGCTAGTTTTGCAACGGCAGGTTAATTGTTAGAGGAGAAAAGAAATTTCCACTTTTTTTTACTTCTTTGAATTGGCTGGTCAGTAATGGCTGGTCGTCGTTTGGAGCGTGTTTCAAGTACCCTCAGCTCGCCAGCAAGGAGCGACTTCACCGCACCATTGGCGTGCTTGATTCGAAGAACCTCGACTTTTTTTTCACCGCGCGTTATACACACTTGGAGGGCGTGCCACCGTCACGTAACTTGGGGAGTGGCTCTTGCGCCCTCTACAACTGTGTTTCAATATACTTTCTCGTATATGGCACGTTGTAGCACGACAAAAGCGATCGAAATTTAATAACTAGAGTGCAATGTAACCTCTCTTTACTGACAAAAGCTATCTAGGCTCGAGCCGACACCTACGGAATTCTATCATGTCACGGTGAGCTCCTGTGAAGATCAATGAGGTATCGCTACCAGCCTTTCACTTTTGCGCCTTTTTTGGCCTACTTAACTTTATTCCATGGTAATAGTGGATTTTAAAGTCAGATATTCTTTTATATAAATGCTCTAGCCAATTATGTCCACTCATTTTCAAGACAGCACGATGAGGACAAACTGTCGGTGTCAGAGGGAGCTGGTAATGAATTAAGAAATCCTATGGAGGCCTGATGCATCGCGGTCTTGTGGGCGGGACATTTGCTGAATTCTGAGGTTGTAACCGACTATTGACCTCGAGGACATACCGTGGTGCCACAAGCTCGAATCTCTCCGTGAAGTAGAAAGCGACATCACGTGATACTGGCTGGGAAGTGTCCGTCATTTCCAGTGTCTATGCTAATTCCGAGTGTTTGCATATTTTAAAAGTTGAGTGTGCGGCCTCTCGGCTGCAAAACGTCCCAATACGTCTGGTATGAATTGCAGCGAAGGGTTTTAGTGAGCGCGCCATCTGATGCTTTTAATTGGTTATTCAGTTCACGCTATCTTTCATAAAAGCAGATACGCGCACTTTTGCCACAATGACAGTACTGTGGACGTAATTTAGGACGACCGCTTTCGGCGATATCACTTGCTGTGCGCTCTTATTGAATGGCTGAGAAAAATTACCGACGATTACGTTACTTCCTAATGCGAAATTTGAGCGCAGCAAATAAGCTGTTTCACCTTTTCGATAGATTGAGGCAAAGAAATCGAGCAACACATGTATGCGCTATCACAGAATTCTTTTTGTTATTTTTCACACGTATTCTTTTAACAAAGACTGCACTAACAGTTCTTGACAGTCATGAAGGAAGCTTTGTGGTCGGAGAAATAGACTGATATATGTTCGACTTGGTACACCAATGCTTGATTCTCAAAGACGAGATCTATACAAGTGCCTCGCGAGGTTGTCACAGCCGTGGGACGCGTTACGAGCGAGAGGAACGGGATGTTCTCCCGCATATGTGTTAGGAAATTGCTGTTTGTCTTTATGTCAACATTAAAGTCCCCCACTACTAACATCGGTGAGGATCGATGGACGGTTAATGCGAGTTGCAGGAAGTGCACGACATCTTTCGTGAGTGCGGTAGCGGACTCACGAAAGCGGTATCAGTCGGTCGCTGCTAGCGCTGGGGGGATGAAAGGGGGGCGGAGCTGGTTACGAGGCCGACGACAACGCCGACGACGACGCGAAACGCAGGAACGGACGCCAAAGAGCCATTTGTGTAGCCAGCCCTCCTCCACAGTCTCTCCTCCTCCCTTCCATCATCCTCCCTCGCCCGGAGAGCCGACAGCGCGCATGCGCGGCGGCGGAGCAGATTCGTCGGCGAGCTGGTTACGAGGCCGACGACAACGACGACGCCGACGACAACGATGACGCCGACGACGACGCCGACGACGACGCGAAATCCAGGAACGGACGCCAAAGAGCTGCGCTCTAAAACTGGATCAGTTGATTGGCTGGCTGAGCCGCACGTGAGGCGATGGCGATGGTAGCGCCGAATGTGATTGCCCAAGAATACGTCCCTGTATACGTCCCCTGTAGCTTACCAGAATTATTTTGGGACAATGATCTATTACCGGTCTATTATAATACGTGGAACTTAAACGGCTTATAATTATGTATCTTCAATTCGCGCTTTCGCCGCGTGCGCGGCATGCAAGTCGCGCGCATCTCTGCGCAGCGTATTTATTCTGACCGATGTCATATAAAGCGAGCATCCTACAAGCCCTGCGTGCATGGCTTACCCCCTTCTTACGATCTGCACATTACGTCGTTTTCAGCGGCTTTATCAGCCAAGCATTTCGCTGAAGTTTCGTTTTATGGTTCGCATAAAACTCACACCGGGATCGGTCGAGCACTTGGGGTACTGCGGCACCGAGCAGTATTACCATGCCACATAATTAAAACCGTGCTCTCAGAGTGGGCGACTAAGATGGGGGCGAAATGCTAAAACACCCGTATACTGTGCAGTGGGAACCCCAGGTGCTCGAAATTATTCAGACATCCCCCACTATGGCGCGTCTCATAATGATATCGTAGTTTAGGCACGTAAAACCCCATGATTAATTTTTTATGCGAAGCATATTACGAGGGCTCAACCCAGCTCCTCAGGCGCGGCGGTGACCATGAAATCACGTGACACCGTGACGTCACGACAGAGGAGAACCGGCGCTCCAACTCCCGCCGTCGCTCGCGGCGTCGCGCCCCGCATCGGACGCGGTGCGCGTCGAGCAACGCAGCGTTCGGCGCGACAACGAAATGTGCGCCTGAGCAAGCGCCGCACGCCTGAGCCGACGTTATGCGAAGCATATTACGAGGGCTCAACCCAGCTCCTCAGGCGCGGCGGTGACCATGAAATCACGTGACACCGTGACGTCACGACAGAGGAGAACCGGCGCTCCAACTCCCGCCGTCGCTCGCGGCGTCGCGCCCCGCATCGGACGCGGTGCGCGTCGAGCAACGCAGCGTTCGGCGCGACAACGAAATGTGCGCCTGAGCAAGCGCCGCACGCCTGAGCCGACGCCGACGACACCGGCTTTTCTGCGACACGAGCTCCTTAACGCTGTCGCGTTAAAATAAAGGCTAGTATGCTTCGCATCCTGGGCTTAACCTTAGCTAAGCCACAGCCATTTTTTTTTTTTAATGGGCCACTAAACTGCTGCCCTGGGAATGACACGTTATCTACAACCCTACAATCATGGCTTCAATCGCGCAGCCAGCGAGCTAGCGTTGACTGCGGCAGAGGCGCGAAGACGCGAACGCGAGTCACGTGATGCCACTTCATACGTCATAACGATAGCAGCTCCGGTCTCTCAAGTGGTCGTCTCGAGCCCAATAGCTTACTGTTTTCACTCCGGGAATTTGCAGCGGAATATTTTCCCCACTCAGGCCCTACAGTGCACTACACCGTGAAAAAATGTGGAACGTTCATTCGCCGCATTCGGGTCGCGGAAACAGGACCCGCCGTGGTGACGTAGTGGCTCTGTCGTTGCGCTACTAAGCCATGGATGGGATGGGCATGGTGTTCGAATCCCAGCCGCGGCGATCACATTTCGATGGGGGCGAAATGCAAAAACACCGCCGTATGCCGCGCATTCGTTGCATGCTAATGAACCGCAGGAGGTTAAATTTAATCCAGTCCCCCACTATGGCATGCACCATACTTATGTTGTGGTTTCGGCACCTTAAAGCCCAAAACGATTTTTAAAGTGAAAGCGTTACTGGCCGCGAACTTGCAATTACGCCGTGGCGGTGCTCCGAGGAGGCACATGACGTCACAACGCGCGCCTCGCCGCGGATATTTCTCTCTCTCTCTCTCGCTCCCTAGTAACTACTGTGTATGCACCACTAGTAGCACCGAGCCAGAGGTATTCCGCCGCTGCGCAGCGCCGCTCCTTTCCGCACCCGCCATTTGGTATGACGTCACACGCGTTCCTCGTCGTTGCGCTCGCCTCCGCTCGATTCGCCAGCTGCGTCGGATGCCTGATATGTCGGAGGATTGAAAAGGATAGCTCGCGTGCGCCGCAACCATAGTTGAGGCGGCAGTATGGACGCCGACAATTCGGATCAGCAGGAGGAGGCCTGGAATCGACATCGGAACGAAATGAAGAGGAAACCAATCGCCCAAGAATCAGACGAACAGCGCACCGAACGACTGGCTAAACACCGCAACATAGCTAGACAACCAGACTAACCTGGACTTGCAATCAAGATTAACCTGATTGCAAGTCGCTAAGAATGCTAAGCGCTTACCATGTTGTGCCTTAGCATTCGCTACGTATATCCTGGCATAGCCGAGCTAAGCCACTGCCAATTTTTTTAACGTGCTCTCTATGCGTGATAACTGTCCAATGTGCTACGACGGTACTTCAATGATTGCAACAGTAGAAAAACAGAGAAATTCGTCGCACCGTCGTCATCGTGTCGTCATCGTGACATACGCATACGTTTGTACGTATTCCTGTTGTGACATTCTGAAGCGCTCGTGGATTAACTAGAACAACCGAAAAGGAAGTGCGCAGAAAGCGCGTGCTCTGCGCACTTCCTTTTCTCTTATTCTGGGTTTTTTATGAGTGGTGCACAAAGTGACTAGGTCATCCTAATACCATATTTTGTTGTCGAGACTCTATCACATTATAACGTTGCATGACGCGTGCGAAGTCCTCATTCAATTTCGTAAGGTTTATCGATATGATCCGTGCAGCCAATTGGGATGACGTGGTCAAGAAAGAGAATACTGGAATAGTCCTCGGTTCCTTCTCCAAGGTAAAACTGATTGTATTTACAAATGAACATTTACTATTGAGGTAACTCACTGCTTTCACACACCTGTATTACTAATTCGCCGGTGACGTCCATGGAGAAGAAATAGTGACTCCGCAAGAAATTTAAAACCCAGCCATTTAATAATGCACTAAGGTTCACACTTAAAACATATTCTAACATGCTCTCTGCTATTCTTACACGCGCCAAATGCGATTGCTACCAACACCAAATCGAGAAAAATAGAAATGACGCTAAGAAGAACTAGAATATATACAAGGAGTTTCCTAACAGTAACAGGTCTCAACCGCGCTTGAGTGAAATCATTCATAATGGCAACAGTTATAGTAATCCAAATCATACAGCGAATGGATTTAGTGTCCATCTTAGTGATTCATTGTATGTTGCAACTGATCTTGACTTACCTAGCCTTCTACATTTCACTCACTCATTTTATTTGTTTCCAACGTCACCCGAGGAAGTCCATCAAGTCATATATTCTCTAAAAACAACTGGACCGGGCTTAGCTATGATACGCCCCACAACAGCAAAGCTTTTGTCAATGGGGTTATCACTAATTCTGTCAAATATATTAAATGAAATTTTCAGGTCCCATGTTTTCCTAAGCAAGGTTGGAAAAATAGTTCCAGTTAAAAAAAAAGAATAAATGGTGACAGCAATTTTATTAACAATTCCCGTCCGATCTGCACACTATCATTTTTTTGTAAGTTGGTCGAAAAATTGTCTTATAACTGTTTAACAAAGTTCCTTTCTAAAAACATCTGCTGTCTCCTTATCGATTCGGTTTTCGCCAAGCCCTTTCTACGGAGTGTGCTCTTCTTCTCTTTTCTTTTTTTTTGTTCACTTGTCACATCGAACAAGCAATAGACAGTGTTAAGTTGGTCGGAGCCTTATCCATTGAACATACTAAAGCATATGGCACTATTAACTATGAAATTCAATTATACAAACTTGAATACATCGGCACATATAACCCACCTTTACAGTCCATTAGCAACTGCATTAATAATCGGTCACAAATTGTTTAAATTTAGAATTTTTTATCATCAGAAAAAGGAATTAATAATTGAGAGGCACCCAAGGGATCTATTCTTGGACCACTACTTTTCCTTTTATTCATTAATGATCCATCTAAAGTACTTTTACATTCTAGTTTTATTTTATATGTTTATGATACCACCTTTTCTGCTGCCGATAAATCTCGCAATTCTATTCGATAAAAACTTAACACCGACGTGCACCATGTCCACTTTTGGCGTAAAGCAAACTTGTTGCACTTTAAACCTTCCAAGACCACATTTATGGTATTCCAATCTCCACAGTTACACATAAGCTCTAGCTTCGCAGTTTCATTTGACAAGCGCGCTCTACCTCTATCTAGCAGTACCCAGCTTCTTTGTGTAAGCCTTGATAGGAACCTCGAATTTCATCTTCATGTCACAGCGCTGCATCGAAAAGTTTCATTTAGAATTCCTTAGATTATTAAAACACGTTGATACTCCCAGTCCCACATTATTTCATCACTATAACGCTTACGTTCTTGGTCATCTTTCTTACTGCATGTCATCCTGGGGCAACACATAGAGCACACACCTCAACTCTTTCAGTACTTACAAAACTAGGCTGTAAGGCATAAGACATTTAGCCCACTTACATGTAATTCTCCTCCCGTATAGAAAAATTCAAATATCCTTCCTCTCTATGAGTTGTTGTGTCATAAGCTATCAATCTTCATATTTCTTCTTCTACACAAGGAGTGACTGCTGAAGGTTTCAATGTTGAAAATCTTATCAATACTAACAAAACCTGATTTGCAGAGCAACAAAAATTACTACTCCCAAAAGCTTTCCGATATTACATGTGGAACGCCGGATCTGCTGCGCGTCGCAATCAAGAAAAGATGACGTGTAAAATTGTTTAATAGCGTAATCTTGTTCCACGGCAATTCCTGTCCCCAGATCGCTGATGTGGTTAACACAAAACTGTAAAAGTTGAAGTGGGAAACGCTGCAACGTCCGCCTTACAGCCCAGACCTGTCGTCTTGCGACTTCCACATTTTGAGGCAATTGAAAAAACAGCTCAAAGGAACCAGATTCGTGTTGGACGATGATGTGAAGGAGTTTATTACAGACTTTCTGATGCAAAAACCCAAGGAATGTTGTAAGACAAGGATCACGCGACTCGTTAGTCAGTGAGACAAATGAGTAAATTCTCATGAAGATGACTTTTAATAAAGTACGCCGTTTGTTATATATTCGCATTGGTTCACTTTCATTTGACTCGCCCTCGTATATTTTGCAGAACGGCTTTCTATATGTGCTCTCTGTTGCGACCATAACTTAGGTGCAATTACTCACAATACACTACCGGTGACAGCTGCTCCTGCGCAAAACATCGGAACAAAGGACAGCGTCATTGAGACTTTTTCCTGGTCGCTGCATATGTACAGAAATATAAACAAGGTTCTTGAATTACAAAGTTTCACGGAACTGTTTGTCCTCAACTTGTTCATTTCATGGCGTTTACATTTTTTGTATCAGTGATCAGCGACATGCACTGCTTTGCTGACCTCGAAGTGATATAGTTCTAGGGTGCGATCTTGTACGCGTTCCAAACTCGAATGGAGGCGGTCCGTTCTTTCCGTCGCGAAACTGGTGGTCCGTTCCGTTGCGTTCGTCCGATAGCAGACAACACGGAATGATTGACAGCAGATATCACTTCACAATTGACGTCATGGCGTTCTTCACCGTTCAAACTGACCAACCGTGTGCGGCTCGGTGGAACGGACCGCCTCCGTTCTATTTTGGAACGCGTACAAGATCGCACCCCTAACGTTCGTGGGATATTTTCTCTACTTAATAAATAGACAAAAACACATGGAAGCATTGTTATCAGTCATTTCAAGCACAATTTTTGGGACATACGAGTATGTTAGTTTATGAAAAAATAAATATTTTACTTGTCTTGACAGTGCGTAGCATACATGAATTTATTTGCAGCATCTTTGGCAATGGCAATGGAGTTAATATTAATTTATTCAATCCCTCAACAAATTGTATAAGGAGGAAGTCGAGCTGCAACGCAGGACCCCCCCCTCCCCAAACAAAATTTCTGGCTACCCTACTGGTCACCCTGACACTTGACTGCCACCAAAACCATAATTTAGGCTGCCGCTGTCGGCAGGCAGAATTATAGCACTGTCTTCTCCTACGAATTCCCCACAACCAACGAAGACAAACACAAAATCCCGCAAACTTGCATGGCGAGCAGGCCGATGTGTGTCTCCGTACGCTTTGTACACGCCTGACGTCACTGTCACTGTGTGTTTCGTTATGTCGTCGACGTTCTATCGGTCTTGCCCTTGATACTACGGTAATGGACACAGTAGAAGGCGCTTAGGCGAAGTAACAAGTACCGCTGCCCATTTGGGCTCGAACCCAACTCGGTTACAACTACGCGACGCGCTTGGCTGCTCTACGCGGCCCTGCAGGAACGGACTCTCGGCCAAACTCGCTTTCCTCGGAGGAACTCGCGACGCGCCGTTTGCGTCCTCTTGCGACTATTTGCGTTCCCCTCACTTGGGCTTGGGACAGTAATCTAGTCTGCGGAGTGTCCACTTAAAGGACCAATACGCGTACCCCTGGGTCGTATATGCGCTTGCTTCTCTTGACTGTATATGGCCTATGCCACTGCAATACGCTGCTCTCCCAGCGGAGGAATGGTGGATGTGCATCGACTGAGGGCGTACAGGCATACACTGACTATACAAGAGTCGGCGAAGACGAGCACTTGGCGCTAAACGCTCGGGCTTTTCATAACGTAGCGCTCCGGAAACTCTTTCCTCAGTTTGAGTGGCTCGCAATGCGTCCCCGCCTTCTTCTCATCCCAGAGAGAAGAGGCGCTCTGAGTGAACGTACGGGACATCCCTTGCATGCTGGCATTGTTGGCACGCATGGCATGCCGCGCTTTTCTTGGCGACCGCTCTGAGGCAACTGGCATCCTCGGTGGCCGCGGCCTTGTTGTTGGCGGTGCTGGCGTTGCTGCCGACTCGCTGGACATCGCCCCGAAGCGCTTACATTATTTCCTTTTCCTTCTTTCTTGAGAAATGCGTCTCGCTGCCATCCTTTCCCAAGCGTCTACAGTATGCCTATCAGAAATTCCAAAGCCGACGAGTTACATTCTGAGCATAGCATGAAATCACTCCCTTAGTACGGACTGGTGCTGCCACCAGACACTTCTTCCGCGCGGATGCATATCTACGTTACAGGGTGCATAACCTATGGCGAGAAGTGTAAGGAAGGTTAAATTGGACGGACGCTAGAACCGCGTACATGTGCCCGCCAGCGGTTACCAACGGGCACGCGTGCATTAAAATTCCTGACCGACCCAGTCGGGGGCCAAAAAAGCGAGAAGAACGTGTTCGCAAAGCAAACGGGCGACATTTTCACTCCCCCTGCATCAATTTTCGTTTTGTTTTCTCGTCCCAACGGTTCACGTGGTCCCAGCGTGTCAGCGCGTTGTCGCCTATGGCATGCTTGCATTCCCTTATCGAGTCGCGCACGCGAACGCGCAGTTACTGAGCAGGAATATTTGCGGCGAGCAAACGTTTATGCTGGTGATAACGCGTTAGCGTTGTTAAGATGTTTTCGGGAGTGGAACACCTTCCAGATATACTCGGTCCGTGCCTGTGTTGAGGTTAACCCCAATGTTCGGGAATAACTTTCATCGGGAAGAAGGGATCTTGCGAGTTGTTTCTCAGGTAGCCCTTCTCTCCTACGTTATGTTGGTTGAGCTTCTACGGCGTTCCTCCTTGTTGACAGTGATGCGACACGCGTTCTGTGTTCTAGAGAATGCAGCGAAACTTCTATAACTCAGGTATGTCAGGTAGCGCTTCCAAGGATGTCCTTCCGCTGCAACGACAGATCATTATTGACCAACTTTACGCTTATTGTTAGCGAAAAGGTAGCGGATACACGGAAATACTCAACAAAAACGCGGGAAGAACAATAAGCGTAAAGTTGGTCAATAATTATCTGTCGTTGCAGCGGAAGGACACCCGTGGAAGCACTACCTGACATACCTAAGTTATAAAAGTTTGGCTGCATTCTCTGGAACATAGAACGCATGTCGCATCACTGTCAACACGGGGGAACGCCGTAGAAGCTCAACCAACATAAAGTGGCAGAGCAGGGCTATATATATATATATATATATATATATATATATATATATATATATATATATATATATATATATATATATATATATATATATATTTGATGTGGCTTCATGATGTGGCTTTACCAAGTGACAGAAACAGCTCATCCTCGTTTACAGGATCGGTGTAATATATATATATATATATATATATATATATATATATATATATATATATATTACACCGATCCTGTAAACGAGGATGAGCTGTTTCTGTCACTTGGTGAAGCCACATCATGAAGAGCAGAACGAGCACGTGCGTCACTAAACATCTCAGACGAGCTGCTTTTTAATGCAATAGCAATTATATGGACCCTCCAGGCACATTTCTGCAGTCGGCGTCACCGTGAAGTCCCGTATAAATTCGAAGGGCGACAAAAGCGTCGCTGCGCACCGTATGCTGTATGTGCGAATGAAAGCGTGCGAAGGTGAGCCGCCGAACTTGGCTCAATCTCGAGTGCGTGAGCGCGGCAGCCGGGCGGGAAGCGAGAGCTCTGCCGTCGCTAGCGAGGCACGGTGATGAGGCGAACAACGGGCCGTTCTTCTCCAGTGGCTGCGGCTTGCGGGCGCCGTATCTTGAAAGCGATCTACGACGTGATCAAAGTGCGCGCCCGCGCGGGCCTCATCTTCAGAGCGGTGTGCGATGTTTGCAGAGTGCGTGTAGTGTCGGTAGCTTCGTATGCGCTGTGCTTCAGACGTTTCCTTCGCGTTGAAGCGAGAGATGCACGAAGGTCAATTCGCTTGTGGCTGCCGCGATCCCTCACTCCAGCCTTTTGACAGCGAGTTTTCGCACTCAGTGAGCGCCATGTGTTCATAGTTTACCTGTGCGCGCGTGACACCATGCTTCTTAATTTAGTTAAAACACGTTGGCAGGCTAGTTGGTTTGAATCCATGATAGGATGTGTTAGCGCGACTGAAGAAGAACGCAGAAAAAAGCAGACACACAGAGACGGCGCTGTCTCTGTGTGTCTGTTTTTTTCTGCGTCCTCGTTCAGTCGCGCTTACATGTTCTATAATTGTTAACTTACTTAGTAAGCTGATGCGGCCGATAAAACTGTTATCCTTACTTCACATAGCTATCGACATATTTGCTATCACAATCGGCGTTTCGCCTTTTGGGTGAAACTGCGACTTCTTTGTTCGTCTGTCTATGTAAGTTTTTGTTATAATCCTTTAACTCTGTTATTCTGGTCTTCAATCATTGTCATTATCATCATTATCATCATCATTGTTGGCACGCAGCACTGTGTGTGTCGCCATACTGTACTCTGTCTTTGGTGCACCAGTTCTGGTTTCAATAATTTTATATGCCAACTGTCCCAAGTTTCCACTCCACTGCGCCCGACGGAAGAGTAGACGCTAACCTAAGTGTCGAAGCTGAAGTACGCTGATTTTAGATGATTTGAATTAGGATTACAGCAGATAAATTTCTGGCAGCGCCAGATTCGCTTGCACTCTCCACGACATGTATTTTCTTTACTTCGATGTAGTTTAGACTCGCTTTCGCTTGGACCAGCTGGAGACTACAGCGAATAACCCCTGTCTTTAGCGTTCTCATAACGTACTTAACCGATACTGCGTATGTAGAAACATAATTGTGTTCCATGTTATTGCATTTGTTTCAATACATAGTTGGGCATAAAAGGACAATATGAAGTAAAAAATGTTTATGCATATTTTTAAGTCTTCTAGCAAGTAGGCTCTATTACGATGCGTTCAGCTGGAATTGAAACTGGCATCGCACCTTTTCTATTTATTTTCTCTTCAAGATAAATTCAGTTTAACCGTCCCTGCAATTATCCTCTAAGCCAGTCGCTCAGGAAACCCACGCATGCGTTTAAAGCCCTCCCCCTCGCGCGCACGAAATCCTCTCAAATCTGAAAGAGCGGGAGCAATCGTTTGATCCGACAGCTGCGCACTCGTAATGAAAAGCAAGCAGAGATACAGCAATGCTTCTTGGGGGGCGACTAATTACTTATTAAGCGCAGCAGGCTCAGGAGGTGCTGCCCCAATTAACGACATCTGCGCTCTCGGCACACGGCCGGACAGCATTTCGCATTTCTAGAGCCGCTGTCCAAGGCTCGGGAGCAGCGCCTGAAACGTAACTGAACCCTCGTATTCAGAATAAAGCTTAAATCCTTTAGAGGTCATTTTGCGCGCGAAAGGAAGTGCTACATTTCATAGACAAAATCGTGTGGACTAAATCGCAATTTATGAAAACTTTGTCACCATCCTCATTTCTATTTTACGGTGAAGCTGTTATCCTCTCGGTGGTCGGCGTTTCTTGTGTCCGTCCATGAACAAAAAATATCATCGTCAACATTGGCTCATGACACCCAAGCAAGCAAAAATGTAATTCCTCATCCACCACGTAATGTAGAGGCTACACGCACTCAGGAAAATGAAGCGAGCAGTGCGTACATTCATTAGAATCGCGAACACCATGGGTAGAACAGCGTGCGTTTCTATAAAGAACCAGCTCAAAACAAGCATCTATCAACAGCAATAACTCATAGCCCCGTATAAGACAGAGGCTACAAAAATAGTGCATACATTCATTGAAATCACCCGTACAACACACAAAACAGCATACCTTTCAATAAACAACAAGCTCAGAACAAGCATCCCAACCAACAATAAAGCATTGCATACCCACCTCAGTAGTTGTAGCGCTGGTTTTGCAACAGCTCAGCTAGACATTCACTTTCGCAAGGCCGGGTTTATGTGCACTCTATGTTATACGTACCATCGACTTTGCTAATATTTTCATTGTTTCTATACACCTCTTATTGTTTTCTTTTTTTTCTTTATCATATCGGATTATATAGGCACAAATCTTCTGTGTTCGAAAATAAGTGCGCAACGAAACTATTTAAAAACACTGGCCCGTTTGAACGGTTAAAATGCATTCCATTCATCAGCTATGTGGAAGCGAGTTTAATGTATGAATAAATGAAGGAATGGCGAGCCACCAAGCCTGTCTTGGGAAAATATAGACAGCCTAAAGGCACCAACAATGACCAGGGAGAAAGGCTTCTAAAGGTTGCGTATTTGTAAAGAAGAATGGTGATTGCAGGCATTGTAACAGCATATTTAAGGTTGAAGTTCTCATGGAAGGACAGGGAACATCATCTCATGGACGCGTACCACATGACTACAATTCGCACCACAAAGTAACGAGTTTAGCGAAAGAACTTTAATTCGCCTCTGAATAAAGATGCTTACTCTCTCTCCCGTCGGATGTACAATCTGATGAGTTCGGACATGTCACGCAGTCCAGCAGTACCGGTGAACTTACGAAATCTGCTTACAACAGTAATTCTGTTTATTTCACATCTCCGAGAATATTTTTTGTCGAAACAGAAAATAGCCGCGACAACAACCCACTGTCTTCAGCTGGTAGCAGGACAGGAAACACGTGAACTGTATCGCTACTTGATTGGCGTGTATCAGTAATACGTAATCATTGGTTCGTCGGTCCATTCTCTGCCGCTATCAAATAACTACGCTCACTGATATCTAGAGTCAGCTTGGCGCAGAACAAACCGGAAGATGCTTGGGCCGTACAGTTGTCTGTCACTGGTAAATATATTTGTGAGTGTTTCATGTCGGCAGATACACGAAGGCGCAAGCCGCGTATGGTATCAGTTCACTGTTCGCGTTTCGTTCCTATTCTGCTTACAATATAGACCTCTTCCTGCTTCGTTTTGCAATGTTCTTTCGCCATTCTTATTTTTCTTCTAGTTACTCGAAGTAAGGGGTTGTTCCAAAATACGGCATTATTCTGATGTGACCCTGTCTCAAAACTGGCCATTTATAGACAACCGACGTCTTCCTGCACCTGCAATGGCCCTGCATCTTCTCTTTGGCCGCTGAAAACGAAACTGTCAGTTTCACTGCTTCGCTCAGCACTATCCAGAAGCGATCTCAATCGTAAAACGCTATAGGAACTATACCTGTGACATTTCTTTTTTCAACGCTACGTCTCGAGTGCGTTTACGTTATATTACGTTCCTACAAGAAGAACAGCGTCACTTACAAGACGTCCTAAGAGGAGGACACCAACTGATTAAATAATAATTTCCTCAATTCCGGGATACGTTGGAAACTCGACACGCACTTTTGCGTTCGTAGCGTTGAAACTATACGCAAACCTAACATAGACCTGTTTCGTACCCTCAGCAGCGCGTTGCGGCGTGGTCGTTTTTTCGTTTCCCCATATCGGAAGGATCCTCCACGCGTCCCATCTCCCTGCTGTAACGAATGCGCCGAGGCCGCGCAGCAAACGAGAAATTAATCACCCGTCGGCAGCCGAGCTCGAGCGTGAAGAGGACGCATTGTCGTCGTCCACACCAGCCCCACGGGCATTGTGCGTGTGTCTGTGTAGACGCGAGAGTGTTGTCCACACTGCGGCATTTGCGGCTGCAGCGTTCGCTCGAACCGCGTCAGCGCTCATCGACGCCACAGCGGCACTATAGTATATGGTTGATATCTGCAGTGGACAGCCGCCCTGACCGCGGCGATGCATTTGTGTGTCGCGACCTGGCGTTCACGTGCGTATACACACACAACCACGCAGATCGACAATATATAGAGGGATCGGACAACGTCGCTTTCGCAGCCGCGAATGCGCGTTGCTGAGAGTTTCGTCCTTCGCCGATAGATGCGGTGTGGGACCGCGGATTGACTAATGAGTTTATAATCACCTTCTGTGTAATTTTACTTTCGACCGGCTTCCCTCTCGCGTGGCGGCGTCGACGACGGAAAATGCGAACCTAATGCGATTCCCGAGCCGCAAATTGTGGATCGCGCCATGATATCGGGGCTTCGAGGTTTGTTTCCCGGTCGCTAACGTCCCCTCGTCCCTCTATTGGTCGCACGGATCCACGCACGGATCCACGCGATGTGGGTGCAACAACAACGTGACGTTTTCTCCGCGTCATCTGTCTATCAAATACAGCGCGCGAGCATGCGCGTGTGTGCGTAGAAAGCCTTAGCATGTACGTGTGTACGTGCGTTCCTGCGTCTGTGTGTGCGTAGGAGCGGTAGCTTTTTTTTCAGTTCGTTTTCGTTTGTTCTTTGATTTAGAGAAAAGAAGTTTCGTTCAATGTTTCTGCCATCGAAGCTTCATTTCGCAGAAGAGTGGGGAGGTGGAAATCGAAGGCATGTCATATATCTCGTTTATTTCTCGGTATTTACTGCGTGGTAACTTCGCCTTTGATGCGTATTTTTGAATGAAACTGAAGTTCGATGTGATAATGACAATTACTGGCGACTGTTGGCGCTACAGAATTCTGGGAAACCACGCATAAATGTATATATACTATATGTGAAGCGCAAATATATAGCGTTCATTTTCTCAAACAGAAAATGAGTGAGCACCGAAGCGAATAAGCGAATTACGAGAGCGTGGCAGTGTCTTGGCGTTTCGCAGAAAAGGAACCTGGCTAAGAGATATTGAAAACGCGCAGACAGAACTTGGTTCTTCGTCTTTCTTTCTTTCTTTCTTTTACCCGTTTGATGTGGCAAGATTACCGTGCGAAATTGAGAAAGTAGGAACCAGCCATTATCAGATTACCACCGCCGTTTCACGGAAAGGACGCAGCGCTCCATGGACATCACAAAACCTTAGCAAATATGACCATGATGCGAGTGCGCGGCAACTCGAGACATAGCTACGAAAGCATTAAGTTGTAGTGGGTTACGTTTGCTTGAGTTACAGGAGTATTGGGTACACTTTGGAACTTTTCTCTTTGACATTGATAACGCGTTTCCACGCTGCATACTCAAATTATGTCGGTAAACATTGCAGTGATCATTCTAGGGAAGATTCGGTGCTAAATTTCACCAAGTATGCACACTTTATGATGTGTGAGTAAGTCGATCTCACTGGTCATTTCACGAAGATTAAAAAAAAAACAATTGCTGGTGTGGTTTCCTTGCACTGTAGAATTTCCATCTCGTGCATTCTCAGAGAGTGGGTGCTTCGTAAGCCGTCTTGCTCACGTGGTCAACGAATTTCCGTGCCTACTTGCGTGCGAGCGACAAAAACATCAGTTTCTATAGAAGCGATTCTTGCAGCGCAAGCTTTACATGGTATTTTTGTAAGTCTCTACTCACAGAATAACTATGACGCATGGCTTCTCGAGTTTATAAGTACGCAGGCATGGTCTCGGAGGCCAGTGCGCAAAGTAAGCGTGGCAGGAAATCACTCTCTCCGTGCCTCTATGTTTGCTTATCTTTTTTTTTTTTTGAGTGACGGGTGAGGTACCAGAAAGCGAGATCAATAAGAGACAAGAGCGAAAACAAGCCGGATATATTCGAAGCGTATCCACGACTTTCAAACAACCTAGCTTCAAGCCTCCCGGCCATATTCAGGTGCTTTGTCACCTATTCTGGCGCCTTGTGCACAATGAAAAAGAAAGAAAGAAAGAAAGAAAGAAAGAAAGAAAGAAAGAAAGAAAGAAAGAAAGAAAGAAAGAAAGAAAGAAAGAAAGAAAGAAAGAAAGAAAGAAAGAAAGAAAAGAAAGAAAGAAAGAAAGAAAGAAAGAAAGAAAGAAAGAAAGAAAGAAAGAAAGAAAGAAAGAAAGAAAGAAAGAAAGAAAGAAAAAGCACGAAACACAATTTCCGAGTTCACACACATGGACATGAAAGCGGCACCTATACGAATGTGTGACGTGGCAAGAAGAAAATTGAAATGCAAAATATACATGTATATATGCATAAGAAGTAACAAACACTATACCTATGCTCCTAAAGCAAATCTGCCATGTACGCAAGGACGTGGACCACGAAACGAAGGAAGAAATGCAAATTCTAGGGTGGCATGAACAGAGAAATAAGGCGAGTCCTGAGAAAGTGAAAAAGAAAAGCAGCTGGAGAGGCTGAACGCTTCCTAGAAGGGTACAGGGAAGGATAAAAAAAATTGTGAAGCAGAAAGGCGTGCCTCTGGTGACGAAACCAAGCTCAATCTGTTGTCGCGTTTGTTGGCTCGTTTTCTCTGCAGGCGTGTGGCTGTGCGCGACGACCTGTTTTCCCCCTGGCTGCCCTTCGATCCGTCTGTTGATTTCCTTCTGGTCCGCTTGCTTGCTCAGGCCACGTCAAACGCGGACGTCACGACCGAGTCGGCCCTCGCAGTGGGTCTGGACAGGGTGGCCTGCTGCCCGGGACCCCGATCATGGGCGGCATCGCTAGCTGGCGCGGAAGGCGGCGACGTGTCTGCGGTGTGTGCGTCGCGGGACGGCCGTGCGTCGATATTGTTGTCCACGAGCTAACCCTAAATTAGGCAGAGCAGTCAACTCATGCAATCATTTATTCTATCCGCCATGCAACACATCAATCCAGCGTCGTCGTGCAACTTTCGTAACCGAGTCGCAGTGTTCGAATTTAGAGGGCTCGAGTGCGGCATATAAACGGTCGCAGATTGCGAAGATTGACTGTTTTGCATTTCATCACTTTGTGCGCAGCCATTTCGGAGGCGAGCATCACAGAACAGCTTTCGAAAAAAGAATTCTTTATCAACGGTTAGAAAGTCTCATATGGGCGCTGTCAGCTATGCTTGTCGGTGTACCGGGATAAATGCAGGCTACAGCAATCTTAAATTTCATGGCCCAGCGATTTATGGGGATGTGCTACACCGACTCACTTATTTGATCACAAAGCCTTGTCAAAATTGGCCGAGCGACGTTCAACACCATGTTGGTCCTGTCATTCAGTCGACGCGATTTTTAGCGTCTTCTTTCTCGCGTGGCAGAGTTACTACGAAACGCGTATTTTCTCTATGCGAACGAATCCTCCCTTCGACTCCAGTAAGTTCCATTCGATTTCCCGCCGGGCTAAACACTGCAGGTGAACAGCATACCAACTGCGTCACTGACTTTTCGCACGACTCAAACCTCCCTTCCGGTTCGCGCTATCTTGCCCCTTTACCGAATGGTCGAATCGACGCCGATCCACTGCTCTTTTCGACGTGCCGTCTTCCTTCCTTTCGTTGCCGTTACGAAGCCAACACAGAGCGACGTCAAGGGCGAGGAGGAGGAAGGGGGGGGGGGGGTGTAGCTCCAGCGGAACGGTACGGTAGCCCAGACGGCGACGCGAATCCACCCGTTTTGTTCCTCGTGTCATCCCGCCTTCTTCCGCGTGGAAGGTTAGTCGGAAACTTTCTCCCCCCCCCCCCCTTTCCCGGGCGCTCCCACGACTGGGGCGATGGGTGCCCGCTTACGTGCCCGTTACGCGCGCTCGCCCTCGCTGCCCAAGGCCCTTTCACGGCGGCGTCAGTGTCAGTGTCAGCACCGACGGCCCAGTGCTGAAAGGCGAGCCACCTCGGTTCCGATCGGTGGTCCCCCATCGAGCTACGCCGGCGGCACTGATGTCGGCTGACTGCGTCGTCACAGCCGCTTCGATGAAAGGCTTTCCCCCTGCTCGTCGCCTAGCCTGGCGAAAAAATAAAATGCGGCACGAATGTAGGAATAGATGTGCAGAGATGGACGTCTGACCGCTGGGAATGAATGAGAGAGCAGGGCACAAGTGGGACTATTCAATGCGCAGTCGTGTTTGAAATGCGTATACGCGTGGTGACACGGTGTGACCACGTTGACTTCAGTGTGTGCCTGGGAAGTGTTGGCTGTAGAGCCGTGGTAAATTGTCGCCACCAAGGTAGCCCGTTTATTCGGAGCGAAATCTAGCAAATTTAAGTATTTTAGCATAAATTTTGCTAAATGAAACAAAACAAAGTGGTGCTGCGCGATGCTATAAAGACAGAAAGAAACATTCCAGTGGAGTACAGCTCGTCTAGGTCTAATTAAGAGATTGGCCAGTTTAAATGAATATCCCGTTGAGAGTCTAATTTGACAAATATTGTAAGGAGAGAAAGAGATAAATGAGATTAGAAAGTCTGTGAGCTTAACCTAAAGGTAAGTATCTCACTGGCTACCTTGGGCTGGGGAAGGGGAAATGGAAAGATAAGGAATGTACCACCTGCTGACTAGACAATGTGTTATTAGGCGACAGTATCGTTTGTACTTTTGATACTTTAGACTACATAAGGGTGGAGACATTTACCATGTATGTTGTATGTACCATGTGTTCCTTACGTCATAGTGTTCCTGCGGAAACGTTGCGTGATAAGTCCTGGTGGTTGTATGAAAAGATGATTTGATATGTAACCTTGAACCCTGAATGATGTATGACGGAACCATATATATAATCGTGTATACGACGCGCGTGTGGTCTGTGTCTGGAGGCCCTTCGTCTTGACCCTCGGGCTCAATAAAAAGCCGGCCCCTACTTTTACCTCACAATATCTATTATATTAGGCATGATAAATGCGTTGAGTACAAATTCAAGAACTAAATGCAGATGTGGGTTAAATATCACAGTATGTTTACGAAAAGGAGCATGTGTGGAAGGATTTCGCTTCCTTTACTAGTGCTGACTAAGAAATCTACTCCTCTAACTATACAGGGTGGGCCGGAACCGCGAGTTATGTTAATCAGTGCACTGAATTTCACGGTTGCCTGTATTATAGCAGCCACGTTGAAACTATCCTATTATAGGAGAGAGAGAGAGAGAAACTTTATTTTGGTTCCTTCAAGGATTTAGCGTCTCGAGGTCTCGGTCGTCTTGGGCGCCGGCGACTTGGAGCCTCTTCCAGCAAGGGTGGGCCCCTATTCCAGGGCTCCACTGAGCCTAGCTACCTCACTAGCGTGCTGCACTAGGGCCCTTTGGGCCATGAGCTCGCAGCTGGTAAGCCGACTCTCCCATTGCTCCGCACTCGGGTTATTGTGTTGGTGGAATGATTTATTGTGTTTACATTCCCATGCGACATGGTATAGTGTGGGTGTGGCCCCGCACCATGGGCAGGTGTCTCTATATTGTGTTGGGTACATTTTGTTTAGGATGTATAAATTTGGGAAGGAGTTTGTCTGCAATCTGCGCCAACTCGTTGCTTCCTCCTGCGTTAGAGCTTTGTGCGGTGGGGGATATTTGGCTCTCGTCCCTCTGTATAAGTTTAAGATTTCTGTGTATCCTCCCTCACAAGCCTGTGGGTGATACTCCGGGGCGCGCGACTGCTCTGCTCGGAACGTGGTCTCTCGAGCTAGGCTGTCTGCCCTTTCGTTACCCTCTATGCCTGCGTGGGCCGGAATCCAAATTAACTTGTGCGTAACGTTCCTCTCGGCGAAGTTGGCTCCGCCAAGAATTCTGAGGGCGGCTTTGCTAATCCTTCCCCGCGTGTAATTTCTGCACGCTTCCTTCGAGTCTGTTAGGATGTCTAGAGGCCTGCCTGTCCTATATCCTTCTACTGCCGCCAGCGCCACGGCAATTTCTTCGGCCTCCGCTGTGTCGGCTGCCTTTGCCGTCGCACATGTGGTCAGATTCCCGTCGCCGTCCACCACCACCGCCGTGGCCATGCGCTTCCCTTCTCGCGGGTACGTGGCAGCATCCGTGTACACCGTGTTCTCTAGTAGCGCGAGTGTCTTTTCCACGTATTCGGCTCGCGCCTGCCTTCTGCTCTCGTGGAGGTTGGGGACCATGTTCTTAGGTACTGGCCTAACGCTTATTGTTTTTCTTAAGCAGTCGAGCACGTCTGCGTATCTATCTACGTGTCCACTCGTGTCCCGTCCCAGTCTAGTCAGGAGCGCTCTCCCTGCAGGGGTGCTTTTGAGTCTGGCTTTTTGCGTTTCAAGCAGGGCTTCCGCCAGTTCGCTGAAAGTGTTGCTGATGCCCAGTTGAAGCAGTTTTTTGTTTGAAGTTTTATACACCCTCACATGCGATGCATGAAGGGAAAGTTCAAATATTTCACTCTGCAAGTACGGGCGTGGAAAAGCGAACCGCTGCTCTATTTGAGAAAGGCCCTACGTGAAACAAGCACTATTTCTGGGCGTAGGTCTGTCCTCGTGTCTTCTGCAATTGCAGCTTTGCGTTTTCCTGCTCTGTAACAAACCTGTGCCAAGCGCAGATGCTAGTCTACTAATGAAAGAACATCGATTAACATTTATTATAGAACCAAGTCGGGTCTTGTAGAAATGCAAGTGCGTTTTTCCGTCAGTAGCGCAGGGTAAACGCCTTGTCGACAGAGAAGACATCGACGTCATCTCTGACGAAGATCACAAGTCGAACTGCAGAAAAAAAGACCCTCAATCACGGTCCTTTAAATAGGACCATAACGAACACTTGAGATTCCTTGACTATTTTTTTTTTACTTCCTTCGGTATTCTCTTAAACCATAGAAAGAAAGTGCATGTATCAGCAAATTTTTTTCTTCACTGGTAATCGGCTTGGCGCGGAAGTCCGCGGTTGCGTCCTGATGATGTCTTCTGTTCTACACATCCCCATTTACTGGTTGGTGAAGTTATTTCTTTTCCGCCTTGTTCTTCCTCTCTTATCCCAAATGCGGCCGCTTCAGTCGTCGCAGTAATGAACGCGAGACGCAGGGAGATTAGTAAATCAGAGCAAATCTCCGAGTGGAATTGGCGCTTCGGAAATCTAATGACATTGTTGCGAAGAGGAAGGAAGTGCCTGATGAGTTGCTTTTTGATTATTTCTTTTTCTAGTGCAGACTTTAACTCGAATCTCTCATCTCCGGTCGAAAAACACGTGCCGTTGTGAAGCTAATCTTCCGTGGTTCCTTCCGCCGTTTCAAATTACCACGTGACGCACTCTTACAATGCAGCCTTCATTTAAACAATAAAGTATTTACCTAACGTACCAATACGCTAACATCAGCAAATGATACGATATAAGTGAAGTATTTTTGCTTCTTCCGCTGTTCGTCATTGAATAAGACACCGTGAGCGCAGTACCGTTTATTGATCGGTAGGCTTTATATTCGGGGAAAAGCGCATCGACATGGTGCTGGCAGATTTATAACTCAGTTTCCTTTTGGCAATCTCTCCATGCTACATTAGGTTAGGCTAGTCTTCTACAGAGGGTGTTTCACGTAACTTCGACTAAGGATTTAAAAATCACGAGCCACTCCACTCTGTGTATGTGGATGACCAGCGAAGCTGTGTAGCACACGCCAAATAGGCGAGACATAATGTCAAACAACGGTACGAACACATTTATTGTCTTTATCGATGGTCATCGTGACGACAGGCACGCACACGCATTTATTTTTATACATCCGCGCTCATTCATGTTGTACATTCGTTATATACATTCGTGTTTTCATTTCGCGGTATATTGAGACAAGCAATTTGAGACTGCACCGACTGGTAGTGGGCCAGGGTCGTCAGCACCTCCGCTGAGGGAGAGGCAGTATGGGAACGCTAACGTGATGAGCGGCAATAGAGCCAGTTGCCGAAGAAAACGATGACGACGAACGCGCGAGCAGTGGCACGAGTGCGTTCGCGCGGTTACGGTGCCAACGAGCCAGCTGGGGTTAAAGCCCCTGGAAAGAAACTTCAGCCGCGGTTGGAAACGATGGCTTACGCGTGAGCAGTGGCGTCACAGTGATTGATTTTGTAGGACTGCCACCATTGGCAAAGCAACATTGTTGCCAGCAGGGACGTGTGTCACGTTCAACATTTTACTCGTGACAGAGATTATATGTTGGTTAAGACGCTGCGCGAAATTCGTCCGAGATTTCCGCTTGCCTGTGTTCGTACGTTGCTGACCGTTATCTGAGCGCTTGTCAAACAGGGCTTCTCCATCATAAAGACGCATGGGTCGAGAAGCTTACGTCAGTAATATTTTACAGCACATAGCTAGTAACACTACTTATCCCGCCACAGCTGTGGCTGCCTTATATCGCTGGATTTAGAGCAGGCTGTAGTGCGAAACAAAACCTATTGTAAGGGAAACGAGTGATTATCGGTTAAATATCCCTGTTCTTAAGTCTGTCTTTTTAACATGTATGTATGTATGTATGTATGTATGTATGTATGTATGTGTGTGTGTGTGTGTGTGTGTGTGTGTGTGTGTGTGTGTGTGTGTGTGTGTGTGTGTGTGTGTGTGTGTGTGTGTGTGTGTGTGTGTGTGTGTGTGTGTGTGTGTGTGTGTGTGTGTGTGTGTGTGTGTGTGTGTGTGTGTGTGTGTGTGTGTGTGTGTGTGTGTGTGTGTGTGTGTGTGTGTGTGTGTGTGTGTGTGTGTGTGTGTGTGTGTGTGTGTGTGTGTGTGTGTGTGTGTGTGTGTGTGTGTGTGTGTGTGTGTGTGTGTGTGTGTGTGTGTGTGTGTGTGTGTGTGTGTGTGTGTGTGTGTGTGTGTGTGTGTGTGTGTGTGTGTGTGTGTGTGTGTGTGTGTGTGTGTGTGTGTGTGTGTGTGTGTGTGTGTGTGTGTGTGTGTGTGTGTGTGTGTGTGTGTGTGTGTGTGTGTGTGTGTGTGTGTGTGTGTGTGTGTGTGTGTGTGTGTGTGTGTGTGTGTGTGTGTGTGTGTGTGTGTGTGTGTGTGTGTGTGTGTGTGTGTGTGTGTGTGTGTGTGTGTGTGTGTGTGTGTGTGTGTGTGTGTGTGTGTGTGTGTGTGTGTGTGTGTGTGTGTGTGTGTGTGTGTGTGTGTGTGTGTGTGCGTGCGTGCGTGCGTGCGTGCGTGCGTGCGTGCGTGCGTGCGTGCGTGCGTGCGTGCGTGCGTGCGTGCGTGCGTGCGTGCGTGCGTGCGTGCGTGCGTGCGTGCGTGCGTGCGTGCGTGCGTGCGTGCGTGCGTGCGTGCGTGCGTGCGTGCGTGCGTGCGTGCGTGCGTGCGTGTGTGTGTGTGTGTGTGTGTGTGTGTGTGTGTGTGTGTGTGTGTGTGTGTGTGTGTGTGTGTGTGTGTGTGTGTGTGTGCGTGCGTGCGTGCGTGCGTGCGCGTGTGCAAACAAACGATCATAATGGGCCATATCCTAACTAATAACTGCTGTTCAGTAAATTATTCACATTAGCGGACAGTTAGCCAGAGTCATTTAGATTATGACATCGGCAGTGAACATACCCGATCATCAACAGAAAGTAATAGAAACTGGCCCTGGCAACCTTTAACATCCGGAGTCTGTCGCGTGAGGCTAGCTTAGCAGGACTCTTTGAGGACCAATCAGACATTGTTTGGGATATCATTGTCCTTAGTGAGATTAGAAGAACTGGTGAGGCTTATACAGTGCTGACTAACGGCCATGTCCTCTGCTATTGAGGTCTCCGAGATAAGAAGCAAAACGGAGTAGGATTTCTAATGCATAAGGTCACGATGATGATGAAGTAGGTCAGTTTTATGAAGATGTTGAATTAGCGATGAGAAAAGTGCGAACTCAGTATACTGTAGTAATGGGCAAATTAATGCAAAAGTGGGGAAAAGGCAGGCTGGTAAACAAACAATTAGCAACTACGGCGTCGATTCTAGGAATGCTAGAGGAGATATGCTGGTAGAATTAGCAGAAAATGATAAGCTGCGAATAACGAACACCTTTTTCAGGAAGCGTAGCAACAGGAAGTGGACCTGGAAAAGTTCGAATGGTGAAACAACAAATGAAATTGATTTCGTACTTTCTGCTGATCCCAGCATAGTGCAGGATGTAGAAGTGAGAGGTAGGGTAAAGTGCAGTAATCATAAGTTAGTGAGGGCGAAGGTTCACCTCAATTTGAAGAAAGAAAGAGTAAAATTGGTCATGAAGACACAGCTGAACGTAGAGGCAGTAAGGGTAAAAGCAGACAAATTCAGGCGGGTACTACCTACTACCAAACAAATATGCAGCCTTAGAACAGACAGATGATAACATAGCGGTTAGGAATGAAACCTTAACTAGGCTGGCTTCAGAGACAGCGATTGAAGTGGGAGTCAAGGCACCAAGGCAACTAGTAGGCAAACTCGCCCAAGTGACAAAGGACCTAATAAAAAAACGACAAAGAATGAAAGTGTCCAACTGAAGAGATAGATAGAATTCGCGGAATTGTCAAAACTGATCAACAAGACGAAAATTAGGGATATTCCATATTATAACGTGAAAAAGACTGAAGAAACAGTTAAAAATTGACGCAGCATGAAATAAGTTAGAAAGAAACTTGGCATAGGACAAACTAAGATGTATGCACTAAAAGGTAAGCAGGGTAATATCATCAGCAATCTCGAAAGTACAGTAAAAGCAGCCGAATAATTCTATACTGACCTGTACAGTACCGAGAGGAGACAGGATACTTCCATTCAAAGCAGTAATGAACAGGATACAGAAACTCCTTCTGTAACTAGCTATGACGTCAGGAGGACCTTGCTAGGCATGAAACGGAGGAAAGCGGCAGGAGAAGATGGAATAATAGTCGATGTAATCAAAGATGGAGGAGACATAATGCTTGGAAAACGGGCGGCTCTCTATACGAAGCGTTTATCGACTGCAAGTGTCCCAGAAAACTGGAAGAACGCAAACATTATACTAATCCACAAAAAGGGAGACGTTAAAGAATTGAAATATTATAGGCCCATTAGCTTACTCCCAGTATAATATAAAATATTCAACAGGATAATTTGCAATAGAATTAGAGCAACACTGGACTTTAGCCAACCAAGAGAACAGGCTGGTTTCAGGAAGGGATGCTGTACAATGGATCACATACATGTCAATAATCAGGTAATCGAAAATCGGCGGAATACGATCAGCCTCTCTATATGGCTTAAGTAAATGACGACAAGGCATTTGATTCAGTAGAAATACGAGCAGTCATAGAGGCATTACGTAATCTAGGAGAACAGACCGCTTACGTAAATATTGCTCAAACAGCAAACACTGTAACCTGAACTCTTCACTTCAGACCTGAAGCAAGGCACGACTTTCGTCCTCCCCGCAACAACCCCCCCCCGCCCAAAAAAAGAAAAAACGAAATGAGAAAAGAAAACAAAGAAATACAAAAAAGCAAGAAAAACATTAAGCAATAGATGTTACAGGCACTTCAACCGACTCGTATGGGATCATTCGAAAGTATCAGCGCCTTTCTTTGAATCATTATTAAGGAAAATCTCATGTACACTCTTTGTCAAAAGTATAAGGGCTACGCTGCTTACGACTGCCATGCTGACTAAAGTCCGTTTGAGGAAGTTTGTGCATTATGCCATGAGTTCCAATTCCCGTGGCAATGAAAAAAACTCTCGTATTCACAATCGAAGGATCTCGAGTGGCAAGAGCACCGCGCAAATAGCACCACGCAGCCGAACGACTTAATATAGTGAAAGCCGGCAATCAAAGAAGTAGCCTGTAGACATTTTACAAGGGCTGTGCATGCTGACATAACTTGAACTTCCTATTTTTTTCGGGAGCTGGAGCCAAGTTTGTTACCTTTGTTGCACAGATCCTGTGGTTCGAATGTACAAAACTTCTGTAGCTTCTGTGTAGCACATGATGCAGCGGATGCAGTACATAAGTCTAGCGCTGAAGCCTTCAGACATTAAATTCAAACTGTCGCACACGACTACATCTACATCGGCAGAACTTGCAGCTCTCCATGCTGCTATGATGTACATCACCGAAGAGCCAACAGAGAAATGGGTCGTATTTTGTGACTCTAAGGCAGCCCTTCACTGCATCAAGTCCGCGTTACGTCACAGAACTTACGAGCAAATGACATCTGAAATCAGGGAACTGCACCACCATGCTCTGGAAAGGAGACACCACATTGTATTTCAGTGTATTCCGGCTCACTGTGGCATCGTCGGCAACAACCTAGCTGACAAGGCTGCCCGGTGTGCCCACGAAGATACAAAGACGCGTCCAACACCTTTGGCGAGGTGGGACGCTGCCAGAGAACTTCGCCTACTAGCGCGCAAGAAGTCCCAAGATCTCTGGCCATCAAGTGGCTTCAATTGCAGATTACGTAAACTGGACCCCACGCTACGGCTACAACTGCCATCTAGCCTTTCCCGCGGCGAAGCAACCTTGTTGTGTCGCTTGTGGTTGGGAGTGGCGTTCACGAACGCATACTCCTACCGTATGGGAATGGCCGAGAGCCCGATGTGCGACTCCTGTGGGTTCGAGGAGTCCATCGAGCACCTATTGTGTACCTGCCCTCGCTACGATGTCCAACGCCTCTCTCTGCGGGCAATTTTACACAGACTAGACTCGAGACTGTTCACCGAGTCAAAGATACTCGGACCGTGGCCACAACCGTCACTGGCTCGAAAAGCGATTCGTGCACTAGTGCGGTACTTGAAGTGCACGGGCTTAAGAGAACGCTTATAGTGTCATTGTGTAAGGTGTCCCTCCCACATGTACTCAGTGCTGACTCTCTCCCTTTCTTCCTCTTTCTATTCCCCTTTCCCCCACCCCTAGTGTAGGGTAGCAAAACGGATGCTGTTCTGGTTGACCTCCTTGCCTTCCCTACCCTTGCTTTCTCTTCTCTTCTCCTTCAGACATTCCCACGTGGCACGAACCAATGTGTTGAATAAACAAATCGTAGGAAGGTAGCGCTGGGGAGAGTTAAATAAACGCTGTCACTAGGGCGCCGCATCTCGCATCGATTGTGCCGAGTCTGGAAAAGTATCAATTCAAAACCTTCCATTGAAACATGAGCACGAAGTCTTACAGCTTACACTCTGATGCTCCATAATCTGTGCGAGGTACTGGTAATAGTACCCCCCCCCCCTCCATTCCTTTCTTTTGTTCTTTTGCATTCGTGCAACAATGCCCGTGTCAGTGCCTTCATAATCGTCTTTTTTTATTTTTTTTCCTATTGCATCTGTAGCTTCTGACAGCAGTTAACCCGTTCTTTCACTCTGAATGGGCTTACACGAATTTAGGCTGGCTCATTGATTTCTACTAAACTTTACCGAAGCGGAGTCTAGAAAACAGAAATAGGAGATAATGTTCGGACTGTGTTTCGTGCGATGGAGAGATTGCGTCTTCTGCAAATGGGCGGTACATTTCGCAATTACCCCCGCCTTCTAGAATGTCCTATTCCTTTACTTCGTTTACATTTTACGCGGCCGCATTGGTATAACATAATTTAAAAGACAAATCTGCCAAATATCATACGCACGCGTTTCGCTCTCGTCAGTGATCGAAAACAGTAAAAAAAAGAGGGGGGTTGATTGTCGAAAGACATTAAGTGATTGCGCAACCGCGAAATAATGAAGCTGAAGTTTACCGCGCACGCAGAGCACTGATTGTGAAACGCACGTTCATTCACCGTTACGAAAAATGCCCCTAAGTCAAGAAGAAAGGCTTACGTTTCTCCTTTTTATCTCTTTTACCACGTCATTTTCATTCTGCCTCACGAATGCTGAATCAATACTAAAATCTGCACTGTATAATCATTATCGAATTTTCTCCTTTCCAGTACTGAGGAATGAGTCGATTTTGACCCTTACGAATTTTATTTCCTTTTTCCTTATCTGCTGAAATTTGCTAAGAAGCGCGGGTGCTTCTGGTCTTATTTAAGACATTAACAGCAGCCATCCGCAACTTCTTTTTCAGTTTTCTTGCGCAAGTTTCCTGTGAGGCAGTCAGCGTACAATGCGCAATAAAAACCATAAGGGATCCGATCCATTCCTTTAAATTAATAAACGCCTCTTTAGTGCTCCGTTGAAGGCATGTTCTTAAAAAGACTCCGAGGGAACTGCGTTCAGAACGGCGCGCTCTAGGCATGCCAGTCTGAACCATTCAAACGTCTGCCTGGTTTTGCGAGGGATACTATACCGAGCCTTCGTGATCCTTCTGAATGTTTAACGGTGGCTCCAATCCTCTGTAGGTCTAACTGTGAGACCAGTTAGGGGATACTATTCAGGCAACACTGGTTAGTGTGTAGTTATGAAGTAGGTACCTGCTCGAGGCACATTGCCTATCATCTTTCGCACATTACTTGTTACTCGCACGTCCTCGTATGCTCCCGAGAGCGGGAACACAGGCATGAAGTGCAGAAATGCTCGTCTACTTCGATATAGTGCCCGTTGAGTAAACCCGCGATTGCTTCGGTCCCTCATAAATACACTCGTGTACTTTTCAAAAAGTTGCATACTCCGTCACCGCGAAGACATTCAAGGGCTGGATGCTCTTAATGCAGTGCTCGCAAGTCTCGAGTAAGCCCCGTAGCTCACCCGCAGCTTCCTATTCACGCAACGCCTACTGATTCCTTGGTCATTCCAGTTGTCATCAACGCAGATCACCAGCTATGGAACTCCATTTTGGTGCCACGGTGCTCCACTGCACACACAGTCAACACTTCCTCCTTTTCTTTTCCTCTTTCTATTCCATCATTCCCTCATCCTTAGGGTAGGGTAGCAAACCGGACGCTCGTCTGGTTGACCTCTCTGCCTTTTCTTTCTTTGCTCTCTCTCTCTCTCTTTCTCTCTCTCTCCGGGCTGTCAAAATTATTCCGGAGTACCCCGACTACGGCATGCGTCATAGCTATATGGTGTTTCTTGCATGTCGACCTTCCCCCTACCCCTAATTTAAGTGTCAATGTAGTAATGGCAACAGTACACGTCCAGTGGTCAATGAGCTTTATAGGTGAGGAATATATAGGTGAGGTGTAATACAAGTGAGGGATAATTCGTAAAATACGAGATTACTTTTCTTAGCAGACACACGATAGCACTCATTATGTCTTCTTTGTGTTCTCCTGCGTTTGTCGTGCTATTTCTTTATTATTGTTATTATGCACCTTCTAAAAAAGCAGTGGTCTATCTCAAACTGCGAATTACTAACAGAATAATGAACCGGTTTTTGTTAACAAATATCCGAGGGAGTATGTCTACATAACGTGATGTATTAGAAATAAAAATTAATGGTACTAGCCTGCAGGTTGTTTCTTTTTAGACGTTCAGGCGATTACGAGAACAATAAATGTTTCGCAGCATTTCTTCGACCATCTCCTCCAATATTTTTTTCTGCCGTCTTATATGTGCGCGAACTTGCAAAGTCACTGCTCTGAGCATGACTGTCGAGATTCGGGCTGCATCACAATACTCTCTACAACAGATAAAGAGTGCTAATAGCGCGCATTGTTGTAGATAAAATAACAGCAATTGGCGTGGTGTGCACAATTGAGGGCCTGAGAAAAATATTCGAATGGGTTGGCCGCTTATGTTTCAACGACGTCACTAGAAGGAGGAGATAGCAGTGCAATATTATTGCTTTTCATGCGCATTACATGCAGCTGATTACTGAAAAATTATTGTAAAAGGAGGCGTCGTCATTTTTCCTTTTTTTTTATTGTCAAGTCAAATAATTTCATAAACACCGCTGTTCCACTGGTGTCACCGGTGGCTTCCCGTCGACGATAAGCACATAGGAGCTATCTCAAACGAAAAGCTAAATACTGAGACCCAATCAAGCCGAGCTCGCGAGGGTTCCTACACCATTATAATGTCGTAATGATACGTTAAAAACGCTGCTCTTTAATGGTCTACTCCCGTGTGTGCCTCGTGTCATGGCCATCATGACGAGTGCTTTCAGCTTCCATTTCTTCCAAACCCCGCTAAGCGGAATCCTCTACCGACAGCTTCATACGCGCCAGTGTTTGACACATTACGTAAAAGGAACATACGGTAATCGATGCAAGCTAAATGTTAAAATCAATAGGCATCTCACCAACTTTACCGTAGGGAAAAGAAGCACTTCATTCCCTTGATACCTAAAGCGTGCTTTGCCCTTAGAATAGTCTGCTTGCTAAAAAGCACGCTTTGCAGGGGCAGTTATTGCCTGACAATAATTTGATGTCTCTGTCCTCACTGTTCAAGTTTCTGTCACGTGTATAGCTGCTTCCAATTTCTTTCACCCTTATATTCCTATTTTCCCTTCCCCCAGCGCAGGGTAGCCAACCAGACGCTTTTCTGGTTAACACTCCTGCTCCTACCATTTTTGTCCCCCCCTCTCTCTCTCTTACAGATCTTGTAACCATCTGTGAGCTGTTTATGGAGTGTGAAATACGATACTGCCTGCTCGCGTGCATAATGATAATAATAAACATCGGTCAAAATGCATGCCTAATTTTGACCGTGCGAATATGTTGGTTTTCTTTCTCACTACAAGGTATTAGTGGATCACTTTTGTTCCTGTACATATGCTGCATTTCTCAGACTGCACGGGTCACATTTGCATGCGAAAGCCTGCGCCCATTGCCACCTGTTTAGCGTGCGATAAGAGCAAAGAAGTAAATGGAACCAAGTTGAGTTGTTTTTGCCTTGTCTTTCTGAGCCCGGGAGTTTTCACTGCCGAGAGAGCGCAGCTAAGGAAGATCAAAGCGGGAGAAACGGGGACACGTTCGTCCCCTGCGTCACTAGCCTCTCCCGCGATGACGCGGGTTCCTCGCGGCGCCTTGCCTATGCCGTCAGAATGAGGGACGAAAGCTGCGAGAACGGAGCAAAGGGAAGGGAAAGTTCAGCGGCAGAGAAGTGCGTGGATCGGTTCAGAGATGGCGCCAAGCGGTCCCGGGACCGGAAGCAACGCGGAGCGGTGACGTCAACGAAATGGGGGTGTGGCGATCGCTCCGCCGCCGCCGTTGCTTCCTCCTCTCCCACCCAGACCCACGGCGGGCGGTGGGTTCGAGGTACAGGGCCCGGCGGTGGGGCGGCAGCCGTTTTTTGCGCGGCAAACCTCGAGGCGCGAACAAGCATCGCCATTCCGCCCTGCTGCTGCAGCCGCGGATGACGGTGGTAGCCCGTCGTCGCCGCGCTGTCTCCTTTCGCCGTCAAACTGCAGCAAGCAACCACCGGCGAAGCGCGTGCCGGAAGTGACGTGCACAGTGTAGCAGGGCAAGAAAACAAGGCGTTGACATCACGTCCGCTCGTGCAGCCTCTTTGCCCGGAAGTTCCAATTCTCTCTCCCCGTGGCTGAGACTTCAACCTTGTTCTTCGTAGGCCGCTACCGTCAGCACTGGATTAAGTTTTAATGCTTAGGTGTCTTGTCTCCGGCCTGTCTTGATATGTGCGTTCGCCAGAAGCAAGCACGGTCGGGAAGCAGTCAACTGCGTGCACTGTTGTCATTCGGAATCCTCGTCTGTTGTGAAATTGCGAGGTAAGCTAAATCTTTTCCCATTCCTTGGGATTCGCGAACGCGGTGCTGCATCAGTCTTGCGGTGGTAATTCGTGTGCAAGGATTTATGGTTAGCACTTGAGCATCCCGTTGATTTTTGAGAACTAGTACGCGGTCAAAGCGTTGCAAATGCGTATTCTGCAGACGGCAGCGTATCAGCTGTGTAATGGTGCTATGTTGACCCATGTACCTGCATTCAAGTGATCCTTCTAGAGTATGCTCCTATAATAACGTTTCCTCTTAAGCACTTTCTCAATGGAAAACTGCTGCTAGAGAGTTAAGCGTGTCCATGCCTCCGGATTTGTGATTGCACGACCACTTCTCACGAGGTGTTTGCATCCTTGAACAACGACAATTCAGTATCCTAGTCATGCAATATTTGTCGCCAGTATTAAGTGACGCATCTGCACTTAATGGGCACAGGTCAACAACAATATCAACTGGTTACTTTGCTGCACCCCAGTTTCGACCATCTATTTAAAGAAACAGCCAGAGAAAGACAACCGCATTCTGTATCATGATGCCGCGTCTACGAATACCTTTCAGTGACTTCGTATATGCGGTGCCATCTTCACTCATGCACATAGTTGCAGAATAAATTGGTGATCTTACATTACATTTAGTATTCTTCAGTCTTTCCACTTCGTTTGATGCTGTCATTTTATCAGAAAGAAAATCACTTTCGTTTTCGTCTTTTACGCGCCAAAACCGCGATGTGATTATGAGGCACGCTGTAGTGGAAGTCTCCAGACTTATTTTTGACCGCCTGGGCCTGTTTTGCGCTAAAGTCTAAGTTCACAGGCGCTCTTGCATCTCATTCCTATTGAAATGTGACTGGCGCGGCTGAGATCAAACCCAAGATGTCATTTTATCCAATGCACCAGCAGATATCCCCCGTGAGCATGCCGTGTTCGCTGCAAAACGCCTTTGTTATCCAAGTGCAGCTTCTGTGGTATTCAGTAGGGAGGGGGGGGGGGGGGGAGGAATAAATTTACAAGCGTATATTGCGCCTGCAAGACCTTACGAAGAAACATATTATGTCATCGAACATGTTGCGAGAAAAGTGTACGAGTTACTCTTGTTTTTTTTTTTTCATTCGTCATTTCCTGAATTCCCGAATTCATATTTTCAATATTTGTCTAATTACCATTGTTCCACTGTGTCACTTCCACAGTGGACAAAATCACAAAAAATCATAACAAAATTACCAACAATATAAAATATGGCTATGGGTGACAATACAACGGAACTAAAGGAAAAAGAAAACACCACCAGTGCAATTTCGAACATGCTATTTCCAATTCTGTAAAAGTGTCCTGCGTTGGGATGCACCTCGGTAAAGCTGAAGTGCAACCTTCCGCTCGCTCGGCGTTTACGGCGAGTAAACGTGCGTTGATACTTTAGATTAATGTTTCCTTAATATTTCCCCAGAAATCACCAAATTCCCCAAATTGTATTGCCTTCGGGCTCATGCTGGCTTAAACTCCACGCAGTTTCTGTAAGATCGCCGATATATTTTTCATAGTTAGTAAGCTCTACACAAGCGAATTGAGGCTTTGCATTTCAGCGAAATCTTTCTGTCGCCATCACTATGTGCAAATACAGAACAAGAACAGGAAGAAAGCAACCGTATTGCTGTAGAGCCTAAGCCGTCGTTAAGAAACGTGAGCTGTGCATTCACAAACAAGAAAATAAAATTTTTAAGCTCCAACCGCTACTTCAAGCGGAGTACGGTAGCGCGATTAAAAGACGGGACAAAAGAAGACACATAGGGCACATAGACACACATCGAACCGCTAACTTTTACTATTGGTGAACCAAAAAAAAGGTCAGCGACAAGAATGTTTAAAAAAAATTTAAAGAAAGAAAGAACAAGCCAATGCAAGTTACGCGAGGAGCAAGCGATCACCTCTCGCACGCGTTACGTAAGAGCGGAATCGATAACCCAGGGCGTTCCCGGAACGGCCGGATCCGAGTGCTTTAAAGAGTGCAACGCGATGTGACCTGTCCACGAACGTGAGGGCCACTACGCGGTCGATGCAGAAAGGTAACTCACAGACATGCGTGTACACATACGCAACTCTCGGACGCACGAATACGCACATGCTTCGACGGTTAGACTTCAACTTGCGTCCTGCATTGGCGTTTGCATTTATACTTACGGTCCTATTTATTGCCTAATACGTTTTTCTTTCATCCTCCTCCTTCTTCGTTTTTTTTTTTCTTTCTTTTGCTCTCTTTGCTCTCTCGTCAGCTCCTCCCATGCGCTCCCCGCGAAGCACTGAATAATAGATGTCTCCGAAGAAACCGAATCAGTCCGTGTCGTGCTTTAAGTTCCCCTGTGACAAAATGTTTCGCGGCTTCCTAGATAAGGCTCGCAAAGGGAAAGACTGGCACTGCGTTTTGTGTCTGTCGTCGCTGCTTCCTCTCTCTTCTTCTTTTTTTTTTTTTCGTCGTTGAATTGCCGTGGGCATTACTCAGAGTGCACGTCTTCGAAGCTTCGCCGCTTCACAAAAGAAACGGAAGCATTTGCATGCCAGAAAAAGAAAGTAAAACAGATTCTAAAATTGCTATTTTTTTCCTTTCAATTTTATTTTATACCTGATTTCGTACTATTCCGTGATTGTTTTTTATTTATTTATTAGTATGTGAACTCGCAAAAAAAGAAAAGATCTGGCGTTTTGCGTGCCAGAACCCGCATCTGATTACGAGTCTGGCCATGTGAACTTAGACCGCCCGAGGTTCTCTAACGTGTGCCTAAATCTACGTACAGAAGCGTTCTTGGATTTCGTCCCCATTTAAATGTGACCGCCGCAGCCTGAGTAAAACCTGCGACCTCGGCAGTGCTACGCCATAGCCACGAGTTGTGAGCTCACCGAACAGAAACATACGCAGCACCTCTTAGATTACAGTTCAAGCGAATGCTGAATGGTACGCGGTTTGCTATACCACGAAAATTATCGGGGCTGAGGTTGCTCACCCGAAAGGGCGCTGTTTTTAACCTGTGCATGCAGGAACTGGATACATACGGCAGCCTGCAGTGAGCGTTTTATGTCACCTCAATAACAATTTCTTTTTCATAGACCTGGCCGGTTCGTGCTCTAATTCAGTATTTTTGACAATTTGGGCCCATTTTCTGTGTTTTCGTCAGCGTTCCTTGCGATTTTCATTGAGTTTGAATACAATATGAAGTTTTGTTGCATTTCTATCTACGCACCATAGACAAAAAACTATGCAGGACAGAACCTCCTTGTCTCTATATCAAGGCCGATTAAAACATCAGATCACTTTCGAAATGATGCCATGGTGTGTATCATGTCCGTTCATTGTAAGCCAATCAGTATGTCTATTTTTGTCTTTGGACGCACAGTGTTTTTTATTATTATTGCCACGTATATTACTGCCTTCCTAATCGACTCAACAAGAAGGCGAATAGAACCCAATACTAATTACTTAAGCTAACTTCCAGCGCAATTGTTCAAGGCCGGTGTGCCTCCTGAAGAAAGGTCTCAATCCACTCGTTTTACTTGAAACCAGCCTCAGTGACGACCGGGTAGCGGGTTGCGAAGATACAATGTCCAATATGAGGTGCTGCGCTTAACGCTAACGAACGTCCAACCTCGTCAGACGCGGCGCGTAAAAGAGACACCTAAGTCATGCCACTGCTTCCACGCTCGCGGCAACCACTCGGTCACAAGCTGCAGTCGTGTTACTTTTAGCCAGCGCAGCCTAGTAACCGTACGCCATTGTTTGGTTCGTGCGCGATGTACGGCGATAGAGGCATCGTAAAGCTTCCGTAGACAACGCGGTGCTCTCGAATGGGACGAAAAAAAAAGTGACAGCGCTGTCGTAGCGCACTGCTCCGACTGCAGAGATCGAAGACGTGCGTCGGCGTGCTGCTCTCTTTTAATAAAGCACGCCAGCCAGCCCCGCCGCTGCGTACTGTCTACACAATAGAGAACAGGCGGTGGCGGGATGCGAGAAAAGAATGCAAACTATGCCGTGCCGACCGGTCTTCTTTATTATTTTTTCCCCTTTCCCCTTGGCTCTTTTCGTTGACTCGTCTTCGTCGTGTTCCTGGCTGCCTTTACCGTGCAGCCAGGCCACCCGCCATTTTGGGTCAAAACAAGCAATCAGTGGCGCTCGCCCTTATAACACGCTTCCCGAAATAGGCCACCTTGGCTTATGCTGCAAACGTCAGCGTGCGCGACGCGCCCAGATTGTCTGCAGGGAGCGGCGTGCTTCGGCGCACGCGAACTCTGTCGGCAGTGCTGCGCGCGCGGTTTGTTAACAAAAGTTCAAAGGAGGGTCGCCGACCGTGCGCAAGCAGTGCAGCAGATACGTCGCAAATGGGAGGTGCGCGATGTTCTTGTACGGGCTAGCCGACTCGGGAAAAGAGGGGTCCGCAAACTTGTCAGGAGAAAGCAAAGTGTGCGTGACTGCGACTGGTTCTTGTGAGCGGGAGTTCAGTGGTCTTAAAGGCTGCGTGGTATATATATCGGGGGCTCGATACTCGCTCGAGTCGCAACTGCACATGAAGCCGACAGACATGGCAGCCGATCAAGATGTGACGGCAACGAAACCATTCAATTAATAGAAAAGCGTTATGCGTTTCTTTGCATGCTGTAGTCTTGTACTGTTACATGAGGAACCTCATGGCCGGTCTGAGTCAAAAATCTCATTTGTCATTTCATCCCGGTCACAACGCTTTATGATTTCTGTTCTTCGTTACTTGATTTGTAGCTCATGCTCATCCATTTCTTCATTCGGTTGGTCATATATGCGCATCCGTACTTCACCCAATTCTCATTCTGCTTTTCGCCGTTAGAATTATCAGCCGTAGCCACTGCCAAACAGCATTCTCGAGAAAATATACTCCAAGAATTTAAAAAGAAAGAAAGTCACCACCAGTTTATTTCACGACAATAATAAAAGGTTTGCTTGCGTAAATAAATGGAGCTGTCAGATATTTATGTTGCAGAAAACTTGATTCTCGAAAAGAACTTAAGCAGTAAAAGCTATGAGAGTCCTCAGTCGCACTATGCCGATACCGAGGCGATGCTTCGCAAGGCGCCCGTTCCCGTGTCTACGGGAAGAAAATAATTATCAGCTCGCACCAAATTGCAACACAGGTGGCAGAGATACAAAGGTCATAGAATTGCACTTGTGGGACACAACTGTAATGACAGACTACAAGTGATAAAGAGGGTGCTTAAGGACAACTGCATTTACTGGGCTCATAATACCTGGATCTGTGCCATTACCGAGTGTCGGTGCACTTACGTGCTTATCTGCTAACGATCACAGAGCCTTTCGTAAAAACCTCAGAGCTTCAAGAAATCCCGTCACACGTAAGAATAGCAACAATAAAACGAATTTGTCGCACGAAAAAAAAAAAACGAAGAAATGCCTGTAATTAAATTTCAGTTGGTGCGAGAATTGTGCTGCCACTATGAGTGCATTTAACGGGAGGAAAACGCAGACGATAACGTAGTTCGAGAGTTTTAATGACAGCTCAGATATCGCAGATCTCGAACGTGGCTACTGCTGGCAGTGATATCAATAAAAGAAAGAACAAATAACTGATTGAGAAACACTGGGGAGAGCGCAGATGACTGCTGCCAGACTAAGGTAAAAACAAGAACAGATAAAGTAACCGCTGAGTGTGACATTATGAAAGATAAAAGAGAAAGACAGGCTTCGGCAGGGGCAGCGATAAGGCCAAGTGATGGTGCACAAAAGATGAAGAACGGGCGAAAGGCAAAGTGAATCCGTGTGTCGCACTTGATCGCTTAAAGCGGCCAGGCTTCGTCGGGCGGATTCTTCGTGATTTAATTAGGCCCGTGTCGAACCTGGAGGGAGGGCTGGATCGTTGGGACTGAGGGGAGGGTGGGAAGTGGGACGTATATATACACTAAGGGGGAGGGAGGGGGGTGCTCTGGAAGAAATCTCGCCGAAGGAGCCGAGAGAAATGATGACGTCGAAGAAAGGGAAGGGCTTCTTAGCCGTGGAAACTTGCGCTTAAAAATTCGGGGCTGCGGGCAACGGCGCCCCCATGAGCTCTGTATTTGGATCGCCCCGAAATGTGATCGAAGTAGAGAACGGAAAAGTCTTTGATGCGCATCTTCTTTTCCGGTCGTTCGCCTTTCTTTTCTTCTGTGTCCTCCTCCGCCGTTCTTCCCTCCTTTGCCGTTAAAACGTTTGCCAAAATCGTTAACCCGGCCTGCTTTTGTTTGAACACTGTCCCTTGGTGGGTAGCACTTCGCTTTGACATACGTAGTGGTACTTTTTCTTTCTTTCTTTCTTTCTTGCTTGCTTGCTTGCTTGATTTCTCCTTTGTGTGTCCAGTGATTCTGAAGAATCACGTGTGTGCGCTGAAGTGGAGATTTCTGTCGTGCCTTTCTTTGTCTTAGATTGAATGCGACTCAAAACTCGCTCTTTCACCAATTCCCGTGCGTCATCATCGGCGGGATACCAGCCGTGACTTAAGAGACGCTACCTTATTTCCATGTGACACAAGTTACCACGGAGAGTACCGAAGCGTTTGGTGTGGTTTACAAAACAGTAAAAATAAACACCCATTTTTTAAGAAAAGAGAAAGAGAGAGAGTAGGAGAAGAGGAGCCAAATAAAAGATAAAGGCAGGGACGTTAGCCAGAATGAAAAATCTGATTTGCTACCCTACAAGAAACAGAGAAGAAGTAGAAAGATACGAAGAAATCCGAAATAGACCCGCAGAGCACAAACACACGAACTCAGCCACCCACGATCATCATACATGTACACAGCAGATGATCACAGCAGTGATTAAGAGTCCCTGTATTTCTCTATTCCACTTTTTTCTCTAAGCACTCTGGTGAATGGATATAAAAAAAGGGAAAGAAAAGACATGCGAAAAATATTCACTTGTTTTCAACTCGAGTAATGGCCTGTTTCAATAAATAGCGACATACAGTATTGAGGAGTGGCACTTCGGGATGATTGGAGTGGTGCTAGCTGTTGGTAAACAGCACAACGTCTGATATCGGATCATACGATGCTCAATATTACGGGATTGCTCCCTGTTTTCAAAGAAAAATAAGGTTATCTTCTATTTGCCATTTCCTGCCCTCTGACTCTCCAAACATCGCACGCACCTCGCTTTCTGGAATGCGAAACCATAGGACCAGTTAAGGCCATTTTTACGCGAACAGTTCAGTGTGCTGCAATTGGAATTGGGGTCTCAGAAGGGTACGGCTCATCTTCACGTTACTCCTGTCCTGCTTGCGCTCGGGCGAGACACCCGCGCTATTCAGATTGTAAGCTGCGCCCTTGCATGTTTACAAGAATATAGAAAGAGATGAAGAGGAAAGGCAGTGAGGTTAACCAGATATCAGTCTCCGGTTTGCTACCCTACACTGGGGATGGGAGATAGGGGTTAGAAAGATGACAGGGAGCGCTAAAAAAACACGCACACATGGAGACACACACACACAAAAGGCGTTCCGGTTAAAGACGTTCACAAAGGCCGGTAGATGGCAGAAAGCGCAACAGCGCTTGCACGGCCTTCTGTGACGTTAGGTCCCTTCGGTGGTGTAGAATTCTTTTTTTCCGATAGCGGTTGCTGGTCTAGTTGGTCAAGTTCGTGGCGAAGGCATTCCCTCTGTGAACTGTACTGCGGGCAAGCGCACAAAATATGGTCAATTGATTCGTCATGGCCGCAGTGGTCACAGGTTGCGGTGTCGGTCATACCTATGCGGAATACATAGGCTTTGGTGAAGGCAACGCCCAACCACAGTCGATACAAGAGCGTGGCGTCTCCACGGCGAAGCTGTGATGGCGCTCGGAGACTTAACGTTGGATTACGGGAGTAGAGTCGAGTGTTTCTTATATGTGGCTCATTCTATTGCGACGTGGTGCACTGCATAGCAAGCAGGCGGAGCTTCCGTGCTGCGTCAGTTCTAGAAAGTGGAATTGGTACGTGGTGCTCCTCAATGTGGGCTGTTTACAACAATCCTCTATCAGCGGCGAGCTTGGTCGTTGGCTCAATAATTTAAACGCTAACTCCCGTTCTTTTGCAATGGAAGCATCACGGCGAAAACAAAATAAAGGGCACGCCGAATAACACTAAGAGCTGGGTAGTTTGTTGTGGATCCAGCATTCGAAAAAAAATACAGCTCTAAGGACACGCACACAGACCTAGTAGAGGATGGCACAAGCGCGGACTCGTAACTGAAGTTCTGTTCCGGAAGCAACAAATACCGAAGTTTAGAAAATAACAATTCAGTGACTCAGCGCAGATTTTATTTTTTTTTGTCATACCTGTTGTTTCTGGGAAAAAATTTCAGTTGCGAGCCAGCACCTGTGTGGTCATCTTCTGAGTCGTTGGCCATGTCTTTTGTACTATTTTCGGAAATACTAATGCCGTATGCCGTTCCGTTCAATATTTTGCAGTTGGCGCAGCATTTCACAGTCTTTGTGCTCTTATAGGTTATGCATATCACAAACGCAGGCAAGCGTATAAAATCACTGTAGGTATCATGGTCCAGTCGATATCCGCACTGCTTTCCTGGGTTTAGCTGATAGCGAGATGGCACGATTGTGCGATGGTAGGTGTAATGTTACTGAGGGAGTCGAAAAGCTCAAATATATCCAGTCCTGTATCAGCCAGTTTTGTAGACCTCGTCTTCGTGAATCTCAAAGCACGGCAAGTGTGTCCTGTACCTCCATTCTAGCTGCGCAGCGTCAAGCATTGGTGCGTGGGAACACGTAAAACACACCTGGAGCTTAGGGATGTGCGAACTTAGCCCTTTATTCCTAGGCACACTACTGCAACTGCTACGTTTCTTTTTGCTTTTCTTGGCATTATTTTGAAGCTGTGCCACCCTTATTAATATCCTGCCCTTATTACTAAAGCGCTTCTTAGCACCGACAGCCAAGTTGTTCTAGCAGGCGGGAAGCTAATCAGAAGCACACATTCGCAAAGGCTTCAATTTTACTTGTGCTTGTCTATATTTTCTTTCTTTTTTTTTGCCCCTCATTCTCGCTTTAATTTTTTAAACAGGCACATAAGAGGCAAATAAGCGGCCCACAGGCAGTAATATGATATTCTGAAAATTTTCGTTATGCAAACTTCGTTAAGTGTGCTTTCGCCCAGTGTACGAAAGCACACTGGGCGCTTCGTGATAAGCTTATAAAATGATTTTTTTTTTTATGTAATGAAATAAGTCGTCAAAATCAAGTTCTCAATGTTCTCCGATGTCAGTTACTGGATCCCGAGGAAAACATATTTGTCGACGAAAAGGAGAAAAACAAAGTCTGAAGCACTTTCCGGCTGCCACGTCAGCGTACTCGAGGCGTGACGGTAATTGGGGCTTGCATCAAGTGATGACATTTGCATAATTTGCATACTCAAGAGCAGCATCGGTAAGACTGGCGCACAGCTTTTCGTAGTGTTAAGACAAAAGCGTGACAAATATTGCGGTAAAGAATCGCCTTCGAAATTTTTCGCTTGGTCTGAATTATCCTTTCAAGTTCTCATGTTTCGCCTGTTTTTTAACGTCTCTCCAAGCGTCACGTTGCAATTTGCATAGCCTCTTTTGTTTTACCACGTGACCCTTGCGCAATTTCATGAGTTGCTTCAGATTTCAGTATCTGACGGGTATTTCGCAATCAAAGTGTGAGTGGTGCGATTTGGGTCAACAGCAAAAAATATGGCTGAGCTTCTAGTTTTCCTTTCGGGTCTTGCCAAACTAGCAGATACTGGAGTTCGTGTTTTTTTTCGTGCGCATTTGGTTAATAATAAACTCGACTCGTTTACCGTGAAATATTTCAAGGCTGTACCTTCATACTGAACAATTCAAAACCTTGTTGTCAGCTCTGCGTGAGTAACTATGACTCGTAGTTGCAGTTTAATCAGCGTGGTAGGAGTTTAAATAGGCGTAGGGTATGTACACCGTATTGACGACAGTCTCAAAGATCGGGCTTAACCTCACAAAGCCCAACGTATCATTTTGTATGCTCACAGTTAGAAAGCCTAAAATTCCGATTCAAACGTGATAAACTTAACCAAAAAGCAGGTAGTACCGTTTTAGATGCGCTGTATAGCGTAGTTTCAATTATGGATATTTAAGCAAATTCTAAATAATTAATTTTTGTTCTAATTCAGTCAATACTAAACAAACATTGATTTTTTTTTGTGCGAACGTATTTTTCCTGTCTAGAAATGATGGTAAACAAGGTATTCTCATTTTCCGTGATGTAAAATAGTGTTGCGGGCTTTCTGTGGCGAAGGTTCTCGCTACCACAGTGATCGCATGCAGCATTGGCTGCCATTCTAATACGGAAGGCGAAAGACTTCGTGAAGGTTACTCCAAGCCGCACCCGAAAAAGCACGGTTGCCTATCAACGGCATAGTGCGGATGGAGTGCGAAAGTTCAGCGAAGATTCCAGGTGGCGCAGACGATTACGTTGAGAACATGGCGCGCTTTAGTACGGTCTCTATTTTTGTCTGTTGCTCAAGTTACACACGGGGAGTGCGTCACTGTAGCACGTAGCCTTCAACGGCGAGGAATCGCACGGAGCCCTTCATGTCCTGCTTGTGGACACTGCGTCGAAAGGATTGAATACCTGCTGTTTGAATGGTCCAGCTTTGAACAGTTGGTGCTGTGTGCTGCTGGGCAAGTTCCAGTAGGGCAACCTTGCTAGCCCACGTCCCTGTCTCTATGCGGGGTGTGTATATGAGTCTACGAATGACGATAATAACTACTACTATTATTATTATTATTATTATTATTATTATTATTATTATTATTATTATTATTATTATTATTATTATTATTATTATTATTATTATTATTATTCACATACAACGTATATAGACAGACAGAAAGAGGAGAGGTAGGGTCATTAACCAGACGCAAGCATCCTGTTTGCTACCCTGCACAGGAGTTGGTAGTTAAAAAGGAGGGAGGAGGTGGAAACGTAAACTGTAGTAACTGCTGTAGACATTCACAGCATGGAACGTGTAAAAAATTTTCCTCTTTGTTATTTTTCTTCTTGTTCTTTTTTTTAATTTTGTTTTCTTTTTCTTCCATAAGATGTCACCCGGTGCACTATCGGATTCAGAGAATGGGTGCCCAGAGAAGGGAAGCGCAGTCGAGGGTGGCAGAGAACGAGGTGGTGTGATGAAATAGAAACATCTACACGCATAAGACTGGGTCAGTTCGTGCAAGACAGGGGTAATTTGTCTTGCAGTTGACATAAATAAACTGGCGATCATGACCACAGGTGATCGCTAAATCCAGTGGATCGCAAGAAAGCGTAGTATTTCTTTCACAGTCTTCGAGTAACTTCTGTGTTGTAGAATCATCCCTGAAGACAGAGGTCGGTCGTCGAACTGGTTGAGCACAGCGGTGAGTGAGCGTCTGTGCACACATACCCAGGAATTTCGACCTATGCCGCGGCGGCCGTCTGTCGAACTTCACCGCAATGCGCGAGCGTTACTCAGAGGGCAGCATACTTAAAACGGATATTTGAAAAGGCCGCCCGAATTCGAACTTTACAATAGCAACGTCGAGAGAGCGCGCTCTTCAAGTAACAAGCGTAATTAGGCACTTTTTCGCAACTTCCCTACTGTGTTATGGCAGCGTTTTAATCCTTCCCAAATACTGCCATAATTCGGCAAACATGTTGCGGCTAAGTACCGTAAATGCGCATGTTACTAAAAGGGTGTGTACCATTCAGACCTTGCAAAGTGAAAGTCGTTGAAATTTTTGCGTCCATCTGAATATAATTTTTTTTTTATCGAAAATATGACCATTGAGTTACGTTTATTCACTGCATTGAAGTTTGACAGACAGCTGAAGGAGTAGTGTCCAAAATGTCTGGACGTCCGATACTGCGGACACTGGCACAGAATGTGGCTGCTGACATCTTTGTCTTCACCACAGTAGTCACAGGTGGCGGTCGTGGCCACTCTTATGCAATGTCTTGAGGAGAAGGAGGAAAGAAACACAGACGGCAGGGACGTTAACCAGAAATGCGTCTGGTTGACTAGTCTTGAAGTAGCGCAGAAGCTGTGAGAAGTGGCGGGCTGCGGGTTAATTTTCCCCGCCCGAGTTCTTTGCTGTGCACTTCAATATCGGCAGGCGAGCGCTTCTTTTTTTTTTTTCATTCCACCTCCATTACAATGCGGCCCACACCACCAGTAACCGAACCGACAACCTCGTGCTCAGGTGTACAAGGCTATGTCGACGGAGTCATCGCGGTGGGAAACACCTGTCATCACCTCAGCCGTAACTATTACGCACGTGCACTACAGGGAAGTTGGCAACTGGGAACAGCGGCTTGGGATACGTTCCGCGACAAGAAAAGCATGATCCGGGAGACCCATTGTGTTGTGGATGCTGTATTATACGATTCTATTTCCCGGGAACAGCAAAATTGTAAGAGATTGGAATTACATTTTTAGCCTACACTGTAGGCTGTATAGGCTGTATTCCCGTTTCAAAATTATGCCGCGAAAGAAGTCAGCCTCACCTGATTTAGTTTGACTCGAATGAATCGCCATTATAAATGCCCGTCTCTCTTCCCCCATCCCTCAAAAAAGTAATGATATTGTGGAAATGAAAAACACTACCTAATTGTAAAACGTTCTGCGATGAGCTAATACACGAACGACACTTTTAAGATGAACTTAATTATTATAAAAGCCGTGAAGTTTAGATTAATATCTTTTGTGCAGGCACACTGTCACAAAATAGCGTATTCAAATGCTCGCACCGAGGAAGAGTGCTGCCATTAATCCGCCTAGCCTGTCGTAACCACAAACCGCCCTTCTAGTTACAATTTGCGCACAAACGTAATTACGTACGACAGTTTCTTTTTTTTTATCTTCTGAATGGTTTAACTCTGTTGCTGACTGAGTAAACGCAGTTAGGTGGGGCTAAATTTCTAAACAAGTGCAGTTAATCTGGCACGCCTTTTCCTCTGCCTTTATACGTGTAATGGCTATCGCTGAAATTTATGCGCGAATTATAGCGATATCGCAGCAAATACGTCTGGATACACGCATGGGGAGGTTAAGCATGTCGCTAAGGGGGGACTAGGCGACTCTATAATGATTTTCACAGGCAATTGAACAGCTCGCTCAAGTTTCTTCATCGCGCTGTGATCAAACAGGCTTAAACAAACGAAAAAAAAAAAGATACGCGAGAAACAAAAATACGCAGTGGCGGCAGTAGGTGCGCTCAATATAGGGGGCAGTGCTCGCGCGCTTACACGAACCCGACCACGCCCACTGCGGTGTAGGACCTCTGCCTTATTATTAACGGGTCGACGTGACGCACCGACTCGGCGGTGGCGATGACACCAGCTCAGCCCCTCTTGTCGCTGCACATCTGTCTTTCTCGGCCATTCTTTATTCCTGTATGTACATGCTGTACAAAGTTTTTTTCGTAGTTTCCTCGATGGCAGATAATAGAGAAAGGGCGTAGTGTTCGATAGCGTCCGTTCAGTGGACCCAACGTGTCACTGCTCCGAAAGAAAAAAATCGAGCTTTTATTCCTGTTTGTTTTTATTTCTGTATAGGGTTCTTGCTGCCTGAGCACCACATACTGGAAAAAACCACTCTTCTAAAAAACTGCCCGCAAGTTGCACCTTCTAGGCAGGACGTTACTTTGCCTCCTTCCCTTTTTCCCCCCTCCACCCCCTCTCTCTCCGCAAGTACGCACGCATGCTTGCCTGTAAGGGCGTTTTCTATGGTTCGCTCTTGCGGGTTTCCTATCGTTCTTTCTTTAGGGTTAATAATTTGGTTTATCTTGATAAACATGGAAACGTTAGTATTATTTGTCTCACCAGATCCTTCACAAAGAAATTGCTCAATGATTAAAGAACGATGGCATCAGGCGATAGGAGAGCGCTTCCTGCAATAAAGAATTCTTACTTTTTTTTCGAATATATGCCTGAACGGTCCACCGGTTATATGTTTACGGTGCCTTAACAAGTTCAACAGTTTAAATTTCATGTTGTTACCAGGTGCCCCGTAGAGGCGCGACTGTTATTTTTAAAAACAACCGGCTGGACTATGTTTGAGAAAGCAAGTTACAAGCTTTTTCCCGATTCGGTGGCCAGTGATTTGTAGTCGATTATTCCTTAACGACGCCTTTTCTCAGCTTGCCACAGTGGCAGCCTTTCGAGCGTCAGCACCATATTAGACAATAACAGTGTAATTAGCACGAGTTTTGTTTCCTTCTTGACAAGCAACAAACAGTAAAAGATAAGTTCTCGCGGGTGAAAGCATGACGCTTGGCAATTATTCTAGCGCATGCGTTTCAAATCCTGTGCACTACGACACGTACAGGCCATTACTCTTAGGCTTAATGCATTAAGCCGAGGTGGGTTGGAAAATGTAATACCCACGCAGTCCTCTACGGCACAACTGATTGGGTGATTCTCATTAATTGGAACGGGCTTTTCTATTTCTGTTCCCTTACCCCATCCCCACATGCACAGTAGCCAATGAGAACTGTACCTCTGGTTAACATCCCTGCGTTTCGATGCATCCTTTCTCCCTCCCTCCCTCCCTCCCTCCCTCCTTCCCTCCCCCCTCTCTCTCTCTCCCTCTCTCTCTCTTACCGGCACCTTAACGCGGAGTTTGCCTCTGTCTAACAGTCAACCATTTCTGAAAACCTACGCGGTCCCTGTATTTGTTATCTTTGCCCGCGTTTAGTTCATTCGAAATGCAGCCAGTGGTTGTTCCGGGTGTGTTCGATTAGTCTTTCGCGTGGCTCTTGCTTTTTTATCTCCTCGCTTTTCACGCCTGACAAAACCAAACATAATACTGTGAGAAATGCAGTATAGTAAGGCTCGCAGTACTCTCTACTGCGCCATAGCCATTTGTGTGGGTCATGACGGAAGTTCTGTGCACGTCGGAAGCCGTGCTGTCCGTCCAATATGCGCGTTCGCGGGTGAGCCCCCTTCCTGTCCACCATTTAATTATCCTTCCTCACGCTCGACGCGGCAGCGATCCGGGACAATCCAAGCCGAGCCTTTGACCGTAGTGGCATCACGCTCAAGAACTGCCCTATGAAGAGGAGGGGCGGGGGCAGACGTAGGCTGACAGCCATCGACAGCTTGCGCGGGCCCCGCTTCCTCGCCCTTCTGGCAACGATGCCTCGTTGCGACCGGGTTATTGGCGTACAAACTGCGGCGCGCGGGCGGTTCTGTAGCGGCGCCGTTATTTGCGCCTAGTCAGGCGTCGGAAATTCTGCAACCCCTTTAGAAGCCGATCTTTCCGAAGAACTTTGATTATGACTGGGCGCCGCAAGTGTTAGGATTAGGCCGCGAAATATGAGAACGCAGCGCCCCGTGTGTCGAGTTGCTGGCGCGAAGCCCCGGCCCCGTGTATACTATAGTGCTGCCCTTCGGCGGCGCAATTGACGTGTGCTTTGTGTGGGCTGAATAAGAGAGGCAGAAAAAGAGTAAAATGATGGTAGGATAGCCAGGACTGCGGTCGGTTGGCTACCCTGCACTGGCACAAGGGGAGATTGGATGTGAGGTTAAGGGAAAGAGAGAATGTCGAGGTGTTGATGTGCACTGAAGCCACGACGTAATGAAAATAAAATTCCCAGCGTTCTGTCACAGTAGGATCGTTTTGTCTGCTTGACTTCAGAAATCGTAGCAGCGCTTTTGCGGCCTTCCGCAGCTGTTCTATGCGAGACCATGCTTCTCATCGATTAAGGTATTACGTCGAGCTGGTGCAGAGTGGTGCGAAATTTTCTATTTCGACTGAATGAAATTAGCTTACGTCTTGACGTTACCAGTGCGATATTAAACATGCAATATAATGACAAAATTTCAGCTTGTTTGGAACACCAAAAGTTCGCTGATCTGTCGCTTATATTGCTGCGATACGCTATTAGTGCAGTGACTTTATACTCAATGGCAGAACGTGATAGCCGCCTAGCCATCGTGGGAGGTATGGTCGATGCAAGCGCATGTATCCCAGGTATGTGCAGTTCTACGCACTAGTTCGTATATGAACTTCATATCTGTCTGTATGATGCTTGGGCCTCAAATACCAGATCAGATCACTTGTGATGAATGTGTCAAGCGCTTGTACCTATTCATTGTTCTTTTTTAAACAGTTTTTAAACAGAACTAGATGCAGTTGTTTTTTACTTCTGCTGGTTCTAGACTACAACCTAGTGCAAGTATACAATCACTAAGGATCTCATCTTGTCTTCTTCAATGAATCTCTATCGTGCTTTCTCATCGACGGCTGTAGAACTCGCTGCCCTCCAAGCCGTCTTGGAACTCATATGTCAAGAATCGTAACAGGAATGGTCCTTCTTCTCTGGCTCCGAGACAGCTCTCCAGTACCTCATGTCGCCGTTTCATCACAGGTCAAATGAACAGATAGTCGCTGAGATAAGACTACTCCATCACCATAAATAAACAATAAACATCTTCTTTGTGAACGCCTCGTTTAAGTGCGTCTAGAAGAGGACTTTCAACGCCATTAGCCAGATTGGGCAATCGCTCTTTGTCGGAAGCGTGAAGCCTCGGACACTGTTGGGGAGCCTCCTCAACACAGGAGGCATTGAACGCGTTGTTTCTCTTTTGAGGACAAGTACACTTCGTGATAGACTTACGCAAGTGTGGCACTCCACATAACAATCACGTTCAGTGATTTTATTTCTTGTGTCTCTTTCTATCGTCATTAATTCGTTTTACTCCTAACCCAACTACAGGGTTGCCAGCCGGTCTACACTGGCTAACCTCTCTCTCTCTCTCTCTCTCTCTCTCTCTCTCTCTCTCTCTCTCTCATTCGTCGCCGCACAAGTATACCGATTGCTTTACACGCGGTGGCCAGAAGAAGCAAAGGAGCAACAAGCAAGGTCCGCAAAGATGATGTCTATTCGCACGTAAACGGCACTCCAAGTGGGATGCCTTAATGCTGCTTCGAGAGCTCTCCCTTTCCCGAACGTCACCGAATCTTCACCGTCCGGCTGGAGGCACCACCTCTGCTCTGCAGTGAGCTCTGAGCACGTCCCTATTGTGCCCGCGATGCCTGCCTGCCTGCCTGCTTGACCGGGATAAAAATGGGACGAGTAGGAGAGAGGGGGGAGCGAAAACAATTAAGGGGACGCCAAAACGGCGGAAGGGATTACGATAGGCGACTCCTAAGTCCACGATGGCGCCGACGGTGGTGACGACGAGATGAGTGAAAAGGAGGAGGTGCTGGAAGAGGATGAGGACTCACCGGTCGACTCCTCAATCTGACTCCCCGCTTTTCCTCTTGATCGCCTCTGTCCTGTTCCCATACACGTCGCGGCATTGGCGCTGAACGTATAAGAGGGTTGATCTCGGGTCCACTCTTCGCATTAGGACCCAGACGGAGTTGGCCTTGCCGGTTTCTCTCTGTACCCAAATCTTGCAGGCTCCGCGTCCTGTCTGCGGAGCGCGGTGTGTGCCTCCGTTGATATGAACCTCTCTGTCTGTCTGGCTGCTCTTCGTTTACGTTGCTCCCTTTTTCATGCGTTCCCTTCATCTCTGTCTTTCTCTTGCTTGCATTCTCTTTCATTCTCCTACTTTCTACTTTTTCCGCGGGACCCATCAGAATTCGGAAATCGTGGCTTCTCTTTAAGCATGGCTGGCACGTACGTGCACCAACGCGTCCCCAGGGACACCCCTGTGGACGCATGTGGAAGATGGGGACAAACTAAAATGAGGGAGGAAGTGAATCTACTTAACCGGAGTTCGTATTATGTAGTTTTGCAGTCCTAGTTGTGTTCGAGTAAATGATGTGTGCGCGTGAGGATCGTGCGCGAGCACCACGGAAGCGCTGTAATCCCGCTTCTCGCCTAATTTCGCGGAAACATACTTCGCTTGTGTGGAGGCACACCAGGCAAAAAATAAATAAATAAATATAAGGGCTGCAGAAATACAAACGAGAAGAAGAAAGAGTGTGAGGGGGAGAATAACAATGAAAGGGAGTCACGAAATTTAGGTGCATGCAGTAGCTTCTCTTCCGAGACTGCTTCCACGCGAATACCGTTATGCGTTGTGTGTTTTCTTTCTTTCTTGTTTGTCCATCTAAGCTGCAAGAGGGAACAGGGAGCAGTGTTTTGAATCAGCGTGTCCAAAAGGCTGACAGCGCGATGTCACTCTGCTTTCTAGTCAAGCGGCCTAGCGGCTGCAAGCGGTTGGCTCTTTGTTATCGTCCGCCAGAGTCCACCCAGTCCAGCGCACCGACCCCCAGAACCCCGTCGCTTCGTAGTCCGTTTTGTCGCGGCCGCATATTGTCTTCTTCTCCTTCTTCTTTTCTCTTTTCCTCTTTTTTCTTTCATTTCTTTTTGTTGCTTTTTCTTTTTCCTTCCTTTTTGCACTTTTCGTTTGTGGTCGAGACGGGTACGTGTCTGTGGCGACGTGCACGTAAGCTGCTTGTCCGGGCTCACTATTTCAAGCTTATTCGTTTTTCCCATAGTATCTCTGCTGTTCTTACTTTTGCGTGGGGTAGACCTTCGTGTCCACTTTTTTACTATTTTGACTGTGCTTTTCTTTGTTTCGTTGCGCAGTGGGCCTGTTCCGTTTTAGTGCCGGCAGTGGAAGCTCAGAAGCTTCCCATTATCTGTTTCATTATCAGGACACCGCTGTGGTGTAGAGAAAAGGCAGACGAGCGATGAACACTTCGGCAGCGGTCATGTAGACGCACGCTGTAGTAATTTATAAAATGAACTAGAAATGCTGGACGTGCAAAAAATCGAGATTTAAAAAAAAAAAGAACTAACGAAGATGATTACGTTTATGGCAGCTCCACAGGTATGTGTTGCGTGTGTATCTGTGAGGCTTAGCAGACATTTTGACTGCAGTTTCTAGGCAACAGGTGACGCTCATTTGAACCGACTGTGGTGCACCATCTACTCGCGCAAATACATGCCTGTCAGGACATCGACTACGTTTTCATTATCGCCGTTTTAATGTTCGTTTCATTGCGTGTTTCGTTTTTCTCACTTCTGGCCTCTTTAGTTGCACTGGTGCAATGGTGCCAACGGAGCATGTGAGTTTCAACAGTCAATGTTTTCGTTGGTACGTTGAAGGACGCTTGTATTCGAGGTGGAAGACGAAGCTTTAAGCATGGGCGCATTTTCCTTCACTTCGCGAGGAGACACTTGACATCACTTATAGCAAGCACTATAGTCACTACCGTATGTACGTACGGTAGTGACTATAGTGGTTATGCCTCTTCACAAGAACATACTGCCAGGTTTGTGTGACGGTACTGAGGTGCATCTCTTCCAGAAGAAGTGATGAACGGAACAATCTAACGCGACACTGCGTGATTTTATACACTGGAAGCGTAACGGTAGCGGCCCACATGGTCAGCGTATGAAATCACAATAGTGACTAACACTGTCAGCGGTCATCGAATGGAATAACAATATTAAAGTTTTGTCTGTTATTTATACACGTGCCATGGTATATTCCATAGCAAGCGCTGGTTGACGGCTAGGTTCGGGAATGACCTAGACTACTTGCGTTTCGCGTACGCTACTTTAGAGAGGCCTGTCTTGATTTGGAAATGGCAAGTGTTCACAGTATTTCCGTTATGGCAAACGAGTGATGTTGCGCTGCAAAGATTTACCATCAATAATTCGGTGAATGCGACCACCGTAAAATGAAAAGCAATGTGCGTGTGACAATATTAGTGTACAAAAATATCACAGCCTTCGTCATGAAGCAACACATTCCTTCTCACTCCGCTCGCAGAAAAAAAAAAACAATAAAAAAAACAATTGTCATACGTATGTTCCTTTTCGTCCTTTCGTTTTTTAGCCGATCGGACGGCTTATGCACATGTAACTACGAATAGCTATGCTGTAGCAAGGAACTGTTTTTGTGCTTTCATTCACCGCTGCTATTCGCTGGAGAGTAAATATTCTGTAGGCGGCAGTAATCATAGGAGTAATGTACACTTGACTCCCTTACCAGAGGTGTACACATCGGATAACAAGTGCCAGCGTCAGGTGCCATGGAAATTTAATCAAATGCACGCACGCACGTATACACATACGCATAAACGAATATGCACACAGCTGTTCGAGTGGTTGGACCAGTCTTGTCAACAGTAGGGTAATTACCCTAGATCGGGGTAATTTCAGCACTTTTGGAGCTAGGTAGGGCCACAAAGCCGTCCGGAAATTTTTCGGTGAAATGTAGGGTACTTTCTCTTGCGTTGGCATTATTTAATGATCTCGAAAATAAATTGGAATTGAAGACTTATAGATCCGTTAGCTTACTTCCAGTATTGTATAATATATTCACCTAGATAGTTTAAATACAATAACGGCCACACTTCAGTCAACCAAGAGAACAGGCTGGCTTCGGGAAGGAATACTCTAAAGCGCATCCATATCATCAATCAAGTATTCGCGAAATCTGCGGAATACAATCAGTCTCTCTATATGAATTTCATAGATTACGGAAAGGCATTTCATTCAGTAGAATTACCAGCAGTCATAGAGGCATTACGTAATCAAAGAGTACAGGAGACTTACGTAAATATCTTGGACAATGTCTACAAAGATTCCACAGCTACCTTGGTTCTCCACAAAAAAACTAGAAAGAGACCTATAAAGAAAGGGGTTAGGCAAGGAGACACATTCTCTCCAATGATATTCAAGGCATGCTTGGAAGAAGTGTTCAAGCTATTAAACTGAGAAGGCTTGGGAGTGAGAATCAACGGCGAATATTTCAGCAACCTTCGGTTTGCAGATGACACTGGCCTGTTCAACAACACTGAAGATGAATTACAACAAATGACTGAGGACCTTAATAGAGAGAATGAATGAGTGGGATTGAAGAATTATGTGCAGAATACAAAGATAATGATCAATAGCCTGGCAATGAAAGAAGAGTTCAGGATTGCTAGTCAGCCTTTAGAGTCTGTGAAGGAGTAAGGTTACCTAGGTTAATTACTCGCCGGGGACCCTGATTATGAGAAGAAAATTTACAGAAGAATAAAAATGATTTGGAGCGCATGCGGCAGGCACTGTCGGATCCTGACTAGAAGCTTACCATTATAATTGAAAAGAAAGGTGTACAATCAGCGCCTTCTACCATTGCTAACATATGGGGCAGAAACATGGAGACCGACAAAAAAGCTCGAGAACAAGTTAAGGTTCGCGCAAAAAGTGATGAAACGAAGAATGTTAGGCGTAACGTTAAGAGACAGGAAGAGAGCGGCGTGGATCAGATAGCAAACGGGGATAGCTGTTATTCTAATTGACATTAAGAGAAACAAAGTGGAGCTCGGCAGGTCATGTAATGCGTAGGTTAGATTACAGGTGGACCATTAGCGTTACGGAATGGGTGCCGAGAGAAGGGAAGCGTAGTCGAAGGCGGCGAAAGACTAAGTGGGGTGATTAAATTAGGAAATTCGCAGGCGCAAAGCGGAATCGGTTGGCGCAGGACAGGGTCAATTGGAGATCGCAGGCAGAGGCCTTCGTCCTGAGTGGACATAAAATAGGCCGATGTTGATGATAATATTTCGCTGAACTTGATCACTCTATAAAGTTACGAAGCCAGTTAAAGCTAGAAGGACGAAGCTTGGGCAAGTTCATTCACTAACCACTTTTCACCAAGCTGGGCGAACTGCAACACTCGCAGCTCCCGTAGACACTAGCGCCAGCGTTCCCTCTAGTGATTTTTCGGAGGAAACCTACACTTGCCTCGACGTTGCATGATTCGCGGCCCTTAAACACGTGCACGTGAGCAGCAGCCTCGGCGTAATGCCAGCGCTGATCTTTCCAGTCCGTCTCACGGTCGCGTTACCATCTATCACGTCGCCAAGGGTGCGAGAAAGAAGAGAGAGAGAGAAAGAGAGGGGTGATCCGGAGGGCTTTTCGGGGTGCCAACTAAGGAAGAATTATCGCTTTGCGTCCTCCCGACCGAAAGTATCGGTTCCGCTTGCAGAGCCCCAGCGGTTATTTCTCGTGTCAGCGGAGAAGCGAGAACAGCGTTTGCTTGGCGTCACCTCGGCCTTGAGATGTCCGAGGAGAGCCGTGGTCATGCGCGATGAAGACAAAAGCCACGGGGAGAGGGAGCTGTTGTACGGAGAAGGGGAGGTGGGGGGGAGGGTATTTCCATTTGTGAATGCCAATCATTCTTTTGTTTCACCTCGAGCAGCTCAACTCAAGCGCGAAGGTGCGTGTATACGCACGCGACGATAACGGGTATAGGCGTATGGGCGTGGCTAAATGGAGAGTTTCATTTTACTTCACTTACTCACACGCTGAAAACAATAAGACTCTTTTATGCTGCCTTTTCGAATCGAAACTGTTTAACCGGCAAATGAGAAATCTAGTTCGCGTAATGATACTTTGGCGCAGATTTGAAAACGGTATCATCTTGAATAATTCCGCAAGTGCGCGCAGCAAGCTTCGCTGTGACACAAGGGCCAGACTAAGGCAAATGAGGAGCACACAGGCTGTGCCAATAACCGCTGCTGTATTCTTGACGCGAAGTTACATTGGCCGTGTTCGTCGCGACGTTCTATCACTTTCTTTTCTCTGCAATAAAGTTCTTTTCCCTTACCACGGCGGCTCTCGGTGAACGCGTTATCAACAGAACCCTGGTTACTACATTGATTTCCTTTGTAGATTAACAGATGGCTTTTCTTTGACGCTTCAGTGCACTTAAGTAACGTTTTAAGTTATGGTATTCCTAATCACAATACACAAACTAATCCTCAGAGCAGTTTCCCTGGTCACCATCGATGTCAAACGCGGAGGGCGTCGGGCGGTGGTTGGAATTACACGGTTGGCCGCTTGACGTCAGTAAAGAGTATACCGGTAAGATATCGTCTAGGCGAATTGCTTAAACAGCACTGGTGTACTGACATCGCGACGTGACTAACGAATCAGAGCAAACTGTTTGAAGTACGATCATACACAGATGTGGCGGCGAGTAGTGACAATATAGGCTTGATGCGCTGAATTTCATGACTCAGCAGATGGAAAAGAGGACAACGCCCCTGTCTCCCCAGTTTTCCAGAAACCCTCTCCAGTCCCGCCTATAATGCTACAGCGCCCTCTCCCCCTGTGTTTCTTTCTGTATCTTTCTTTGTGTCTTTTTTTTTGTACACCAATACTGTCTATGACTAGAATCTGCACAAAAAAAAATGATGTGGCCGAGATGTTGACAAAAACAAATCATGTGGGTCGATCATGGTCAATGGCACACATAGCCATGTGGGCTCGGGGCCCTGTAACGCGCCCTCGAACCACCCTTGTAACACGTAGGACACAAAGGGGTCTCAGCTACAAGGGTGAGAAAAGATGTCTTTGAAAAAAATGTTTTGTGCAATTTTTTCAGAAAGGACTATTAAATTCTCGCTGGCAACGGCGTAAACGCGCTAGTGCCACTGCTCGTGCGTTCGTTGTCGTCGTCTTCCACAGCTGGCTCGGTTGCCGCTCATTATTCCAGCGTAGAATTTCACTTCTCTTCTGTCGTCGTAATGGGGAGGCCACGTTTACAGGGGTATGAGCCATTGCTTAAAGGGGTATGAGTCATTGCTTAAGGGGGTATGAGCCATTGCTTAAAAGAAGGTATGAGCCATTGCTTAAGGGGGTATGAGCCATTGATTGTCTTACGTGATGGACACATTTAATAACACAGGTGATACGCGAATGTGTGTTCGTACTTATATTGCCACGATGACCGCGGATTAGGACAATAAATATGTTCGTACCTTTGTTCAATATTCTGGGTCACCTATGTGTCGTGTGTTAAACAGCTTCGCTGGTCATCCACCTTCACAGAGCAGAATGCCACTGAACTCTTTTTTCTGTGTCGCTACGAATAGATGCGATTTCGTCTTTAGTCACGTATGTCTGCGCCGGGTACCCGGAAGTTTCTCTTTATTCTGTAACTTTTGTTTCCTTTTTGACCCGCTATCAACGACGCTCTGCAGGGGGCCTTCCTTAGCATTCATGATCGGTTCTCATTCACATCGACCGCCTTTTACGCTGAAATGCTTGCTATTCACAAAGTAGGCAGTTACCCGCCGCAGTGGCTTACCGCCTATGAGGATGCACTACTGAGCACAAGGTCGCTGTATAAAATCTCGGCCCCGGCGGCCACATATCTAGGCGGGCGAAATGCAAAATACGCCCATGTCCCCTGCATTGGGGCGCACGTCGAAGATTACCCAGGTGGTCAAAATTAATCCGCAATCCCCCACTATACGGCGTGCCTCATAATCAATTCGTGATTTTGGCGCGTAGAGCCCCATAATTCAATTAAACTCAAGTAGGCAATTGCATTCGCAGCCACTTCCAGCAGCATCGATCTTTGCTTCTTTTATGGTAAGGGTGTAGTCGCAGCTGGTAAGCGTGCCCCGACGGGAAGACACATTATAAATATCTTAATAAAAAGCAGGGAGCAGCTCCGGTTTCGTTCCGGAAATTTGCTAAAGTTCGTGCACTCCGGACTAATTAAGCCAGAGAGCAGAAGATAACAGATTACGCTCGCTTGAAGTCGCGCCATCTTATTAATTTTTGCTGTGCCTAATGGTTACTGTTCATTTTATCGGTGTATATACCAATTTAGTGATTTCCTCATTCGTTTCATCTTACAATATTCGGCGCATTACAGCTAATTATGCGCACATAACTTACGGTAGCTCCCATGCCCAAACAAAAGCTTTAAAATTAGTCGCTACTACTCGTTCGCACTAAGTGCTAATTCCAAAGTACTATGGGCGGAAATCATTGAAACTCACAAAGCCAGAAAACATATATAGAGATAAGCGGTGCTCGAAAAGGAAGCATTTGGGTAGTTGGCGGTAAGGAAAAAATATTTTTCCCCTCTTATTTCTTAATTGCCTTATTTTCTCTATTTGTTCACCTTTCCGGGGTTTTTTTTTTTTGGTTTCTTACTAGTGAAAGCCGACAGTAAAATATCAAAGCAAGATGAGGGATACAGCAGCGCAAGGAGAACGGCATCGCTAGGGACGTGGTCTTATGCAATTTCCTGAACAGCTTCCGCTGTTCATAATAACCGCACAGGGCGCAGAAAACTAGCGCTTCGTGTTCCCAGGATAAAAAGAAAAGGAAGAAAAAAATAAAGTGGCTGAGCATTAGGTCCTCGCCTCTGCATCTTATTTTCTTTTCTCTCTTTCTTTCTGCCTCTCGTTGCTCACAGCTAAACTGACTTTCACGCTACCTTGCAGGCCGCAACCCCTAATATTTTCTTTCTCTACATGCACATTTATTATTATTATTATTTCTTTTGCTTTTATTTTTTACTGACCTGTTTTCACTTATACTTCATGCGCTCGGTTTGAGTACGCGAAGAGCATAAAATGAAGGAACCCGTAATCATGAGACCTTACCACCGGTCGTTAAGGATCAGAGTTCTTTGTTCGTATTTTTTTTTTGTAGTCTCTCTCGTTGGTTGTTGTTGTAGCTGTCGTCTTCTCTGCTATAACGACCAAGTCGGCCTTATTTACAATTTTCTTCGCGCACCTTGGCACGTTGAGCTCGCCGCAGCGCTCCGACGGTTACCGCGTGCTTCCAACGACTGTCACAGATTACGGAAACTGCGCGAAATAAGGAAGCGGGGGAACTCCGCGCTTATAAAGATGAGCATAACGTACCGCGAAATCAACGGATGTACAACACGGTTGTGGCATTTGACGTTTAGCAAAGTGTGTTCCACGCGAGTTATCTTAATTCGCCTGAGTATTTGAAAAGCGACAATGGAAAGGACCATGACTGGGGGTGCGCGAGGTGATACGAGGCCACTATAGATGAGTAAAAAAGAATGGAATGGGAATATTTTGGAGGAGGCAATTTCATACGTAGAAGCTGCTGAAATGGCTGTGGCTTCAAAAGCCTTTTGCAAGGCGAAGTAATTTTAACAGGCAGATGCCGAAATTGTCGGTTTGCTGTGATTTCGGCGAACGCACATTCGAATTAACTTTCGTGTAATTAATCTTGATCGGTAACAAATATGAAGGTGGATTTTTCTTGATTTAGCATTTTGTATATAGATATGTATATATATAGTGAGTCAGGTGACTGCGCAGTATTAATAAATAAATAAATAATAATAATCAAAGTTTTGTCTTCTTATTCATCTTGACTTCTATCTCTATTAGGCATTCTGGCAATGACAGCTCCATTTCCCCCAATACCAGTTTTTCGCAGCGGCATTGTAGCCTATGAATGGCCTGCTCGCGCATTCTGAGTGCAGAGAGATAAAAAAAAAGATAATGTAGAAAGAAAAAGAAGAAGGCGTCGTTGGAGCGCCCTCGGTCTCCAGGCGTGCGTAACATTCTTCCGGTCGCGTGTTTCGCTCGTGGCAGTGCGATTGCCGCGCCGGTCGATCGTTGGCCAATTTCGGGAGCGCGTTACAGCGGCGCGCGTGCCGATGTGATTTGTGCGTCCTTCAGTTTCTGAATTGTGAGCGTTTTCCCGCCGCAACCAGGTGCTTGCGCAGAGATCAACATCTGCTGCGGGTCGAAGAATGAAGATCATGCCGATCGAACGTGTGGAACCACGCACCACTCTCTTTTTTTTCTTATTTTTTTGTTCCGCTATTGAGGGAGGGATAAAAACGCATCCTCGCTACATAAGTCTCGTTGGCTGGGAAATTTTTACAGAGGTTGCAGAAAACGCTTGACCATAACGCGCTGTTGAGGTAACGTGTGCATCATTTCTCGAGCGGATTTTCAAGATATTAGGTCTTTCACAAATGGTTAATGCATCACACACGTACGAACGAGTTTGTTATTACCACCGTGGTCAAATGGAGAGAGTATAATGCGAATCGGCCTTTTCCAGTGCGTTTGTCTTTTAGCTTCTTTTTTCAATGGGAGAATCGAAGGACATTAATGCTTTACAAAACGAGCATGTTAGTTGGCCCAGCGCGTTAAGGATGCTGGGTTTCCCGGCGTATGTATATTAGCACGACACTTCCTGTGCCATTTTATGTTTATTTATTTTTGTAATATTCTGCAAGCCATTTCGATGTCACCTATGTGAAGAAGAGTAGCCGGCACTAGCTGTTGGTTGCAACTAGTTATTTATTAATGTAAAGAAAAACAGCCTGTCAGGTATGACGACGCATGCAGGATTTTATGATGCCATCGATATTAAGTTCCCTGCCATGGGATTAAAGAAGCTATGCGTTATTTACAAAATATTTCATACTAGAATACAGCAGAAGCTACCTTAAAGCCCCTGTTTGAGTTATCTATATTATACTGTTTATTTGTATGACTTTTTTTGTTCTTTTTCTGTGAGGTATCTCTACCTGACCTTAGTGTTCTTATATCTGTAAATGGTACTATTATATATCTTGTTTGGTTGCCAAGGGCATTTAGGATGACATCAACACCTCCTCAGCTGATATCAAGCGACCTAGTGCGCCTTAGCGCATTAAATTTAATGCGATAGCATTATAGAGCTCGAAACTAGGCATTCGGAGTTGACACGAAGGTCTTCCTGCTGCTGTCACGAACATGTCCTACCATGCGGACCACAAATGACACTGTGGCCTTATTTCCCCATGCCGAGTACGTCACTAAGCTTTTTTCAATGTCGATAGACCTAGTAGCTCGGATAAACCCAAACATCTACGTAGATCCTCACAAGTTCGGTTCATTTGCATAGGCTAATGATTGAAATATTTTCGCTATCCTACCATTTGTGTTGAACTTTAGATTACTTCCGTCTGGTTATCTTTGAACTTCAAGTCGCCTGCGTTGGATTCCAACCGCCTTTTATTAAATTTTACAGCTTCGAAGCTGCTCACAAAGGCACGAAGTAGTACTTCAGGCTTCCACACGTTGTTATTATTCTTGTACACGGAGGAGGGGTCCTCTTCGGAAGCAAACGGACCCCACAATGCAAACACATTAGCAGCGAATTGGAGAATCAGTGCTAGAGAAACGCCGAATTGTCACGGATGGGGAGCTTCAAATACTTATGCGTTATCGGAGCTGCGACTTTACCATCCGAGCCGCGACGAGTCCATTGCTCGCTTCTGTTTGAAAATTAAAGACGACGAGAAACTTCATTTGGATGGCTTTCACGACAAAGCATCGGTCTTTCCTTGGCAGATTCTTGCGACGGTGTCATAATTCGCCCGTTTCTGAGACAAAAGTCGATTCAAGGGACGGCTCTTCATAATGAACCTCAATGGAGCTCCATGTGCCGCTTTCTTTGGCGCCTGCCCCTATTCTCAAAGCCATCCGAGACAACGGCTCGCCGGCGCCTTTGTTCGGTCACGTCGCACGTGGAACGAATTTTTCTTGCCCCGGGGGCAAATCTGAGAATAATGGACGCCAACGTGTTCCGTTCCCGGTGCACTGCTTTCCCACGGGGTGGCAGTGTGCAGCTATCGGGGTTTTAATAGCTTCGGCAACGGTAAAATTTCAACGTTAAAAATGTGTTAACAGTTTAATATGTACTAAGAGAGAGAGAGAAGAAAGGTGTAAGGCAGGGGTGGTAACCAGATGGGAAGATTCGGTTTGCAATGACCAACTGTTATTGTATGTATAAGCTCCTATCTTTCTTTATCTCTACTTCGCTATCACTTTTAAATGTGCTAAGTTTCAGTAAGAGCAAGGTCTGAGGGTTCTTCGAAATGTTGAGCCAAGGACTTCTAAAATTACAAAGACTTCGGTCACATATAACCGAGCACGTCTGCTACGCTTCTCTCTATCAAGCGCAAACAGTGAATTGCGAAGAAGCAACAAAACAGTGCAAGTGGCCGCAAGCGCTGTTGCTTGCGTAGTAGGAGATTAAGATAAGTTTGTTTTGAGGAGAGAAAGGAAGGACTAATGTGCAGGAAATGCTTGACTGCCATCCGCTCAAGTTTCTGCGCGCTGATGTCCGAGCACAAGCAAGAAAAGCTCTTCCTTGCTGGTGTCATTATACGTTTTTGTCGGGAATCTCAATATCGTCTGAAGAAGTGGGTTTCTAATAAAAGTTTCCCAATGTTGGTATTTTTATTTCTCGTTGATTTTTTTTTTCATTTTTGTCGTTGAATAATTCCGCACGTTGACTACTGAGCTTCTTGTGGGTGGCCACATGCATCGATCTTGGGGACGGCAGGAGAGGAGAAACTAGCTCAGGTGATGGAATCAACGCGAATCGTTAACTTGGGATTTCTAGTAGCTATAGGACGAAAATGCAGTTGGTGGTGGTGATGATACTGTACATGTGGTGGCGGGCTGCCAGCATGAAGAACGCGACATTTCCCGCAGCGCCAGACATTTCGCATCCACACTGATGTCAGGATCCCTCTTCGATGCCAAGTGTCGCGCTTTTGAGCAGTGTCACATGTGGTGTGGCGCATCTTGGGCTCAACAATTTGGGCTCCTTTTAGTTATGGCCATTACTCTCTAGAAGTGGGGTTTGAAGACTGATAGGTAGAAATATCCGGGTTTTCGTGACTAAACAAGTAAATGTCACCCGGAAGGCCATGCTTGCGCGCTGCCACTTATTAGGTAACGGTATGCGCAGACGGAGAAAGAGTAATTGATGGTCATGGCGCAAAAGAAAATTAAATTAGGTCGTACACATAGTATACCCGCTGCGCAATGTGCGTCGAGACGCTAATGCGCTGGCATTCAGGCAGGCAGACAGTAGACAACTGACGAACTTAAGAGAAACTGCTGAATGGGCCATTTTCTACCCGCAAAACAACATACAACGGGACAGTAATATTCGCAATGCTGTTAACACACATGGAAATCATTGGGTTTGTACATGCGGCATTTACGTTACGTAGATTTTACATGCGGCACCGTATGTTACGGAGCCGTCGATTGTGCTCGCGTCGATTCCGCATTGCGCTCCAGCATTCGCAGTCCACGCGCTATCCTATTGCGCAGAGCCACTCTCCTTATAACTGCGGCACTGTTAACGTAAAACAGGCGACGTATATGATGCAGCGGTTGCGTCTCGCACTGAAACCAAAGTGTGACGACAGTGATCACTCGGTGAACGTAACCACCTGCTGAAAGTAAATGCATACATGAATGGAAATATGACGTTTAGATCACCGAGACAAGACGCCCTCACGCCAACTTCAAAATCCGTGTGCTAACTACGCTCATAAACGACGCCCCATTACGTGATTCGAGGAAGTCCAAGTGGTGAGCTGGCGTAAAATGGCAGCTTTAGGCACGCACGCTAGTAAGTCGCCGAAGAGCTTTGCGGTCATTGCCGACCAAATATGTTTCTTTAAACCTCTTCGTAAAAGGAATTGCGTGGCGGACGTGCTAGTGGACACTCCGCGTCAGAAAATCCCCTCGCTTCGCGCGCATTGCCCTGTAACTGCTACCAGGAAAAGTCACAGTCGCGCCAACCAAGGCTCTGGCCTACTTCCGCGGCTGCCCAAAGCCAGTTCATCGGTTAATCTCTGATCGCGAGCACCGCCGCTTCTCGTGCGGTCCCTTGGCAATGAAGATTGAGAGCATCGGGACAAGAAGCAGAGATCAGCCAAGCGCGCCTCAATTAGAGCAGCGCCAATTTCTCTCGCATTTCTTTTTTGTCTTTTCATCGTTTTTCGTCACTTATTAAACGTGGCTCTCACGAACCCTGCCTACGTGGGTTATCGGAATAAGAAAAAAAAAAAGAAAGGTTGCTGCGGAAAGGGAAGAAAATGGCGGCGGCGTCATTGGCGGCGACGAAGGGTAGAAACGTCTTCGAGCGAGGGTGTGATTAATGATACGGTGGCCGGTACGAAGGGTTTTGAGCAGAGCACCAGTGCGCTAATCGCTTTTGCTTCTCCTCCTAGATTCGGGTAGCACGCGGCGAATAAAATAGGGAAAAAATAAAGACGGAAGAAGGACAAGACCGCTCTATGACTTGAAAGTGGAGAATCGCAGCATGGGGGTGGGGGGGGGAGGTAACGGGGGCGAAGGGGGCGGGTGTTGGAAGGCGGCACCCACCGCAATGATGTCGGTCGTTCAGCGAAAGGAGGGCGTTGTAACGAGGCTCCATCGAGGCGTCCGCAAAATGTGCGCGGCGGCTTTTCACTAATGTTGGTTTTTCCCGATCTCCAGTTACTCTGCCCTGCTGTTCCTGCTGCTTTGCCTTTCTTTTTTCTTTTTTTTAAATTTTGGCACTTTTCTTTCGCGCCTCGACACGATGAGAGGCATGCTCGCGCAGCTCACAGCACCCCCTGCCGACGCCTTGGAATCAATATATCGCGCGGCGTTAAGGACTTTAATGTTGCTTCTTTCTTATTCTGACTTGATCCAGCTTGTATCACGATGCGTGCCGCATCTGTTTAGCATCCAGTAAGAGATTTCCCGAGGGCTACTAACGCTGTCTTTACAGATAGATATTTGCAAACAAAGCAAGCCTGAAAGGAAAGCGACCATATTCTTAGAGATCTTAGTGAAGGATTAAGGTATGCGCTAGGAATTTAGAGCTAGTTTTCGTCAACTTGGGCCTGTTGCAGATCTCTTGTTGCTGAGCGATATCTGCTGTCACACACATAGCGTAGTGCCTACAATAGTTAATATAAGGGTGATTAGGAGAGGTGGGCGGAAGGGGGGGGGGCGGGTTGTTACTGTGACCAAGCCCTGACTTCTTAATTTCCAAATCCATCCTTCGTGCCACAAGCGTAGCCACAACAGAAGTAACAGCACTTATGATCAGTATAATACTGTTACTCGGAGAAGGCGCACACAAGATACAATTATTGTACAAGATATACATGTACTCGAACACGCTACGCTGTTCAAAAATAAAGGGCAATCTGCGTTGCCGATACATGTCCTGTTCTTCCTTCTGGAACCTCACAGAGCCCGTTTAATCGTTCGGTTTCTGGCATTTTGCCCTCGTTTTGCTGGCTTGCAGAGATTCGCCACTTTTGCTCGGCACCCAGTGTTTCCGTCATTTATCCCCCAATAATGAGCGGCGGCGGCGCAATTTGGCGGTGCATTAATGCGTTCACTGTACACGTTGCTCAAGGACAGTGGCACTTATAACATCGTAAGGGGTGCGCTAAGGGCCCCATACCTACCACAGAAACACCTGTTTGACCCTGCCCCACCTTCCACCAGGTGGCCATGGAAGCTTATACCTTCCGCGCACACACTTTCCCGAAGCTGCCTGGCACAGCCGCGTGAGTTTGCAGTGATTGTTGCGCACAGCCTCTTGTTCAGTGGCGATACGTGTGCGGCGCGTGTGGTCGAAACGAGTGCAGGAACAACCGCGCCCGGGATTCACCTGTAGAAACACGCTCGAGAACCTTTTCCACGCTATATAGTCGGCGGCGGCATGCCGCTATATATAGTGCGGGTCTGCTGCAGTCTTCCGGACACGGGAGCCGCTCGGCATAAGCCGAAGAGAGAGACAGAGAGAAAGAGAGATAACTTGAAAGAGCCCAGTATGGAGTTTTGCGCGATGGAGAGGCTGAAAGCTTGGCGGTTCGAGCGCGAGTGATTCCTTTGTTGCCAGGAGGGAAGAGTGAGCCCGAGCTCGCTTCGGAGCTCGATCGAACAGCGCCGTGCACTTTTCCCTGGACGTTCTTCCGGTGTACGCCTCTGCTCCCGCGCGGCCAGGTGCGCGCTTTCTCAAAACGCTTCGGTCAGCAGCGTATATAGGAAAGAGAAAAACAGGGAATAGGGAGAATATGGGGAGGGCGTCTGCAGGCGCGCTGGACCAGCCACTATGGCGTTTCGTTCGTCTCCGGCGGTATTTCGCGCCTCCCACCTGAAACCGTCTGCTGCACGGCCCGCCGAAGCCGACCGTGTGCCGTCGCCGCTAGACAAAGAAAGTGCGCTCCACTTTCTCTTACCAGTGACGATTCGGTCGCTCGACGGGCCGTCGTGTCCGCTGGCTTGGGTTTTATTTTATCTTCATTTCACTGGCAGCGCACGCGCGTCAATATGGAGTGGGCGGGTAAGGTAGACAATGATGGAACAGTCCGTCGGTGGGCTGTCTTCGCACTCAATCATGCAGCGCCTCGCAACCTTTGTTCGCACCAAGCTTACCGCGTTGCCTTGTTCGTTTTCCAAGCGCTTGCGCCTCGATCCCGTCAACTGCAGTTCGACTGCGCGCCCATCAAATGCGTGTGGCTGTCATTGTCTCGTTTTTCGCCTACGCGTGCGCTGAAAATCGTTTCCGCCTACAGTGATAGCTTAATCGTAGATATATATGGCCCGCCGGCTCCTTCGATCGGCACTCTGCAAAGTGCTCTATTGTGTGCTTTTTTGCTTGTTTATTACGTGTTTCTCACTGTATTAAGTTTCACGGCAAGCTTCGTCTTCCAAGTGGATAGATAAGAACTAACAGTTTGGGAAGAAACCTCTTCTAAAGACGTCCTACCATTCTGTATAATTGTCGAGGAGAACGCATGGGTGGCATAGAGCGGTAGAGTGAAACAGGCGCTTCCGTCACAATGCGTAACCTTTTGTGCGCACCTCGGAGGCTTCGTGTGGGCGTTTGCGTATTCCCGAAGTGTTTATCCCACGCTTCGCCGCTGACTCTTTATTTAGTCACACACGCCCTGCTACGCTTCGAGTGAACGTCGCTGAGACGTCGAAGGTGCCTGTTAAGAGATGGCAGTGCGGTGATGGTGCACATACATACAAACACGCGGACGAGGAGTGTTATCATAATGTCGGAGCAATATTTGCCGCACTATTAGCGAACCACTGGGCTGGCTATAACATTGACACGCGAAGAGGCTAAACAATGGGAGAGAAATGGAAGTGCTCCAAGACAATGAAAGCTTAACTTGCGTGATTTTACGGACCACGTTCGCGCAGAACCAGTCACGGTGGGTTCGCTTAAATGACGGAACTCGACTGCCTTGACTTTCGTACTTCACGCAACATCTACAGTGACAGCTAGCTGTGGGAGACGCTACCATTTCTGCCACAATCCATGATTCTTACGACGTCGGTATGCTCTCTTTAACCCTTTACATCCCGCCGACGAGTATAGTCGTCATGAAATTTTGCACCAATATTACCAATGATGACTATAGTCATCATAAACAAAACAGTTGTGACACAGCGCACCATCTCGACTATACTCGTCCTATTGCATCTAGATACTATTCCTTGCACTAGATAGCCACACTTGTCCATGTTGCGCCATTTGTGTCTCGCCTTTTATTATACTGCCGCCTCTGACACTCCCGCATAAAGCATGGCTGCCTCCTTGAAGCGAAACAGTGAAAGCGCTCGTAAAAGAAAGTATTTTGACGACTCCTCATTACACAACAGCTCTGCAGAGTTTTCCTCGGAAACGGTAAGTGATGTTCTCATCTCAAGAGTCTATGACGACTATTCTATGGGTGGCCCGGAGTACCTTGCAGCTGCCCGTGAGTCTGCCATATGAAGACGGCCCCCTAACTGCTTTAGGAGCTGCGTAAAAGTATCCCCTATTAATGTACAGCCTCCCTGATTTTTAATAATATAGCGCGAGCGTCGACTGAACTGCTTATAACTGCTTATAACGGCGATAAGCGTGCAACAAGGCGAGAGTTCGCGCACGAGCCTTGTTGCCTTGTTGCACTCGCCTTGTTGCACGCTCTTTTTGCACGCTTATCGCCGTTTTAAAGCGCTCACCAGCAGTTCAGTCGACGCTCGCGCTATATTATTAAAAATCAGGGAGGCTGTACATGCTTTTGCAATGCTTAGGTTATTTTTTATTCGTATTATCTTTTTTCTTATTGTATCGAGCCCTACAAAACCCTTTTTTGCAAGACAACAAGGCCATGGAGCGAAGCCTTCTTCAACCTGTCTTTCTACGCAATTTGTGAAATAAGGTAACCCCAGTGAATTGAAATAATGATGTCGTTTTACTCAAGAAAAACAGCACTACAAACTGAGCAAAAAAATATATGTGCCTGTCTGGTTAATTTGGTACAATTTTCTTCTTCTTTCACGGTAGGGAAAGGGTTAATACATAATGCAAGGTGTTTCGTTGGCTTCCACAAACGCGGCTCAACATCGATTACCAAGCAGTCCTAATCAAACAAACGGTTTATACTTGAGACAAGCAGCGCGAAATTAAGACTCGACGCATGGCTAGGGAATGCGAGCACAGCGCTCCCTTATTCTCGCATCACGTCTTATTTTTCCCGCTGCTCGCCTCCGGAATAGAATACCAACTCACCTAGCAAACCACGCGCCTGTTGCACTGTTTTCCGTTGCTTTGCTCTCCTGACAGCCCGTGCCCGGTACACGCACTGCAGCAGTCGCCGAGAAACTGGCGGCCATTACCATATGTTGGGAAAATAAACTGTACTCACTCAGGCTCACTCACAAGTTCTATATATATACAAATATATATATATATATATATATATATATATATATATATATATATATACCAGAAAAAAAGCAGTTCTGGGTCCGGGTAAATATGCACAGTGAAGTAGACGCGCGTATGAAGCGGTTTATTGACGTTTCGGCCGGGGTCCGGCCTTCATCATATATATATATATATATATATATATATATATATATATATATATATATATATATATATATATATATATATATTTCTTGGGGAGCGCTCGAACTCAAACTGACCGAAGATCTACTCAGTCTGGCTCATTCGCATTCGCCCTCACCAGAATTCGACCCATCGGGGCTGACTCAGACTCAATCTATGGACGTTACAGATGAAAAAAAAAAACGACAAAGGGGTTGATACCACAAACTTTTCGTTCTCAAGCGCTCTTCGCCATTTACGGGCCGCCTTCGCGAATGACACGTCCAGCGTCAGGATTGGTTGAAGTTTGCTCCTATGGACCATTTTTTTAAGGAAAAAGGAACAGTCAAAATACACAAAGAACAAGAGGAGAGGTTCAGGCCACAACGACTGGTCCTTTGTGTTTTTTTACTGGTTTCTTTCTTTAAGGTACGTACCAACTGGCCCGGAATTCAGCCCTTTTTCTTTTATGGACCATTTTAGCACAAGAGCTTCTTCTGCGCGTGTGCGTGAATAGAGGCCAAGCTCTTTTCCTATGACCAGCAATTGCAGAGCGACACGTATTCTTCTTACATGCACCCATACGACAGCAGTAACACATATTTGCAACTACAAAATAAGAAAACTTAAAGGTCGTCAAACAAGTATTATTGCAGAAATGCCAACTAGAGTCAAAAGTTACATGTAATCTTGGATGCATGTCCTTGCTCCCTGTGCATGCCATGTATCTTGTTTTCTTACTGATCTAATCAAATGTTTATGGAAATAACTTGGGCAACCCGAGTCCCTTTTCTTGCGCCGTGTTTTTAGAATGTTGCTGATGCGACACCGCGCACATGCCCACCGATCGCGCAGAGAAAATATGCGTTTGCTTTCGGTGGTTCAGTTGCCTTGCGAAGGAAGTTACGCGCAGCACACGCTGAGCAAGCCACGTCTCCAGGCACTTTCGCTTGAGTTCACGAAGAGTCCTCTGCAAGCTCGAGCAGTATTCTCAAAGTTAATAATAATATTTGGGGTTTTACGTGCCAAAACCACTTTCTGATAATGAGGCACGCCGTAGTGGAGGACTCCGGAAATTTTGACCACCTGGGGTTCTTTAACGTGCACTTAAATCTAAGCACACGGGTGTTTTCGCATTTCGCCCCCATCGAAATGCGGCCGCCGTGGCCGGGATTCGATCCCGCGACCTCGTGCTCAGCAGCCCAACACCATAGCCACTGAGCAACCACGGCGGGTTATTCTCAAAGTTATGTAGTGAAACGCAGATGTGTACTTAAAACAATCGCTGAAAAACAGAAAAAAAGATTCATATGCACTGCGAAACGAAGCGCCGTCGTCCCTGATAAGCGATAGGCTCGAACCATGCTTGAGAGCGCTGCAATACGATAGCGCATGAGCGCAGCGATAGTTTCTTTAGGCGACGGGAAAAAAATCACAACGCAGCACGTTCGTTTGCACCAAAAATTAGATCGGTAATTTCTGAACCCACTCTACAACGTAACAAAGCGCACATGGCCCTAAAGTGAATATTCAAAGTTTTGAATAATTGGTCTCAGTTAATTAAATAATTAAGCGGAATATAACATATATATATCTTGAGAGCGTCACAGGACGGGAAACCATATGTGGTTGGTTTCATTAAGCTGCGATTAACCACTTTCGCCAAATCGTTGCTTCAAGTTACGTGAAACACCCTGTTTACCTACTAAGTGCTCATAAGTTAGGCGCTTATCAGTGTCCATGTAATAGTTCTTTTTTATAGCAAAAACCAACTTACACAGCAAACACGACTCCTATCTATCTATCTATCTATCTATCTATCTATCTATCTATCTATCTATCTATCTATCTATCTATCTATCTATCTATCTATCTATCTATCTATCTATCTATCTATCTATCTATCTATCTATCTATCTATCTCTATCTATCTATCTCTATCTATCTATCTCTATCTATCTCTATCTATCTATCTATCTATCTATCTATCTATCTATCTATCTCTATCTATCTATCTATCTATCTATCTATCTATCTATCTATCTATCTATCTATCTATCTATCTATCTATCTATCTATCTATCTATCTATCTATCTATCTATCTATCTATCTATCTATCTATCTATCTATCTATCTATCTATCTATCTATCTATCTATCTATCTATCTATCTATCTATCTATCTATCTATCTATCTATCTATCTATCTATCTATCTATCTATCTATCTATCTATCTATCTATCTATCTATCTATCTATCTATCTATCTATCTATCTATCTAATCTAATCATAGCCCGTTATTTCGCGAAGGCTGTCAACCAAAGTGTTGTTCTGCAGGTGACTGCATAATGAAAAATAGGAAGGACTGTAGCTAGCAGCATGTACAAGCCCAATTAAGCATGTGTAGATCCTTCGGCAAACCTCCCGAAGCATCGACTTTCACCATATTGTGGTTTCGTAGGTGCGATAGTTTTCTGAGGGGAGAGCAAGATTGTACTATTAGCATCTATCAGTGTCAAATAAAGCGTGAACGGCGCAGCGTGTGGTCCATATACAAGGGAAGGTGTAGTGCGTGCCGTCCAGAATCAGAATCGGAATTCGCAATCAAAATGTATTGTTAGAAGTTGGGTCACATTACAAGTGTTTATTAGGCAGAAGGAGGTCCCACAGTCAGACTCTATCGGGACGCCCTGTACAAGAACAGTTGTGATAGGTAACATTTCAATGCAACAGTATCATATAGTAAGGTGTAGTGTACAAGCAACAAGGAATGAACCATTGACCGACGCCCATCCAGTTTGGCCGCACTGCGCGATCCCTCTATAGCAACGCCCCATAGTGAGATATTTTCGTTTGCGTTCTGGTTCTTATGTTACGAAGGGAGAAAATAAATATATACGAGGGCAGAATATAAAATACTGCAGTTTACGGCGGGTATTGTCGCACAGTTCGCCGAAACTGTAAGTGGTATCGGCGTCAAATGAAGCGCGAACAGCGGTGTGCGTGGCGCAGTTTGCACCGTCATCATTCGCTCGTGCGGTTTGCCGCTTGTGCGCCACATTCATTCTTTCGAGGGACAAGCTTGCGCAGTGCGGCCAAACCGGATTTGCGTGCCGGTCAGTGGTGATGACTGGACGGCACGCACTCATACCTTCACTTTTGCTTGGTCCACGCACTTCACTGTTCACGTTTCATTTGACGCTGGTAGTACGCTCACATTGCCTAGGCTCATTCATATGGTCGTACTCGTGCGCGTACAGCGTATTTGTATATTAGGCCATGGGCACCATGCCGATTGATCACTTGCGGCTTTGCACGACTTTTTTATGGACGTCAAGAGATCGGGTGAAGGCTAATGGTGCTTTGATGTGGCCGCCGTAATATTGCTCGTGCAAACACTTGTACTCAGGCGTGATAGTTATGCATAGGTGGATTTTACCTTCTCATTACGGCTGCGTTATACACTGCGTTACCTTCCTATTCATCTGGCACGAGTTGCGCATAGGTGATTCCCCCGTCGGTCCGCGTTTACCCCGTCCACGTACAGTATGACACTTCCGGAGCGCCTCAAAAGCCGGCCGACACACGAACAAAAAATACCAATATAGTAAATGCAAACTAATAGACATATAGGTCTGCCCCTCGAAGCGGAGAAAACGTACACGTTAGAGCGCATAAGCGCTCCGTAATATATCATGTGTGCTGTTTGTCCACTCAAGTTTCGAAAAACAGGAGCCAGGGATTGCGGGACAAAAGAAACGGTTGAAAAGCGTTGGCGTGCGTGCACGCGGAAAAGCTGAAATTCAATAAACGCCCGCTAGCTACACGGGGAAGCCCCATCAAAGGTGCTCAACTTGTCGCGATCTGACCTCCTCCGCCATACACCAAACGTATTGCCCAAATCGCGCTGTCAAAATCCCCTTTTACCCATCGATCATCGCTGACAACGTGAAATGACAAACGGCGCGCGCGCTCCTTTCGGTCGCAGCCGCGTCGGCGGTGAAGCTCAAGAGACGACGACGACAACGCCCCCTATAGCGACGAAGCTCGCTTTTCTTACTGCTGAGGGTGCGGCGACCCGGTGGGCATAGCACTGCTGTTTTGCGTAGCTGTTGTTTTGTTCCTTCGTGCAGCGCTTTCACCAGAGAGATGATGTTGCGTTCAATGAAGGCGTTGTTGGTGAGGTCAAGCCGTGCCCGTGACGTTTCTACAAGGGCGGAAGTGAGTGATGTCCTTTATCGTTCCGGCTTTATCTTGTAGTCTGGAGTTTGAAGGAGACTAGGTGCGTTGTATTTTGCCTTCTTCAAGCCGACGCTCAGATGGAGTCAATCCAAGTTTGTGCTCGCGAGTCAATAGAAAACGAACAAATACAGCTATATGTAATGTACCATACCTACAGTAGTCGTCAAAATCATCGCGGCGTTTCGCCAATCATGAACCGAAGATGTATTTTCGGTAAACGCGTCTGAACACAGCTGAGAAGAATATCTTGCAGGCCTAGTTGGTTCATTAGTAACGTCTGGTATTTATTGTGCGAGACAGGAAACAGACAACACAAAGAGAAGGAACATGAAGAAAGCTGGAAGAACATGACAAACATGAAATAACACGAAGATTTCCTCGTGTTCCTTCTTTTTGTGTCACTTGTTTCCAGTCTCGCTCAATAAGTACCAGTGATGTACACATCTAAACTTTTTCTCGTATTTCTATTGATTCATTTTTATTTATGTTTTTGAAAGATGAAGTGTGAATGTCGTAAACTGCTCTATGATCATTACAGAATCATACGTAGCGCTATACTTGTTATAGCGCCTGTTTTCAACTGGCAATGTTCTGTGACTCTGTGACAGTTTATTGGTGTGTTCAGGGATAATGTTATTGGTATTGTTGTCAAGTTTGCGTCTGACAAGCAGCAGGTTGCATGGCGATATTAGCGTAGAGGGCTACAGCATTCAAGACATCACGCCTTTGTTATATATTAATATTTTTTTGCTCTGGCTAACCAACCATGTAATGTAACGTGAAAGGCGTCAATTAACAAATTGGAAACGGGAGATTTTAGAATAGGAAGTTTGGGAGCTTATGAGATATTTTGCCGCCTTTGTCAACTCTTAGTGGCCCCAACATATAATATTCTCAAAAAGAAAGGGTATTAGGCTATATAATGCAATCAGTTTTTTCGGGAAAATTTTGGATCCGGGCAAGCCGGCACCGGCGACAACGTAGGCGTAGTGATGGCAAGTGAATGGAATAGCTTGAAGTTATTCCATTTCTGCTATCTTTGTTTCCTCGGGGTACATGACCCGACACTTATTTTCTGTTTTTTCACAATACGTCGAGCGGTTAGAAAACGCATCTGTCGAAGTATGTGCCATAGGAACATTCGTTATGACGTTGTGCGTTAACTTACTCTTTAAACACATCGTGGAAGGTATTGCACTACATATGGCATGCAAATTAATGGATGATGCAGTGATATATACGGAAGTCTGAAGTGTTAGATCACTTCACGTAGTCTCGTGCAATGTGCCCATAATTTTCTCACTGGTCCAATACACAGTCATACCCGATCTCTCGACTAAGCTTCGATCGGCGGTTGGCAGTATTTTCCTTTATTTGGCAAATGACGACGCAAGTAAGGCTATAGCAATTAAAATGCATCCAACTTCTAATCTGAAGAGTTTTCTATACGGCTCGTTTTCTCCCCTCCTGAACAACTTAGCACTCCACTTAACGGCGCTTCACTTCTCCTGCACTCAGTCACCACGCAATCGTAGGGTAATGTGGCCTCTGGAAAACGATTCCTTCTTCTTCAGCGTACAAACTTCTCCAAGGACATTTCGACACAACCGTGGAGCCTGCGTCAAACGCATCTCGGCTGCAGCTCATAAGTTCGTTGCACCCGCTTCCAGAGGATCATCCGCGGGTTCCACGCAAGCGATTTCGGCCCTCGCCCGGCAGGGTTAAAATCCTCCGTCAGGTCGCTTACGGATGACCCCCCCCCCCCCCCCCCCCCGAGAGGGCACGGCACGGCGCGACTGTAAGAGTGCTTTGTCCGCTCCAGCTGTCGCGTTCAATTTTCGCGCACACGCTCTCTCGCACTGGCTGCGACGCCTCGGGTGGCATGCCTCGCGGCAACGCGCAAGAAAGGAGGCCTGGCGAGAAACCGCACGCGCGCGCGTTTCCACGGGCCGCCTGCGCCCGTACGTTGTACGATCCTCCCCGTACCTCCCGCCCCCCTCCCGCTCTCGAGTGCGGGCGTATGTATGAGCGACGTTTGCGCGCAGGATTTCTCCCTTGGGAGAACCTCGGGGCACTTTAAACGTGCCGTTTCGCAACTGCAGACTTCAATGCAGTCACCGAGGGTTGAACGAATGACGTCGTCTCGTTTGGCGGCTTCAACTACATCTTCCTAGGGCTGGGCAGCGCAACCCGGACAAAGGACAAAAGGATGTGGACGGTACGAGCGCAGAACTAACGACTGGTTTATTTTTTTCAAACGAGTGAATAAATATACAGAGAATCTGATCGTGTGACGAAGTGACGCGTACAAGTGGTGGAAGGGTGTCAGCCTATCTTGTCATTCAAAAATCCTGTTTAACGAGTGTTTAGCTGAAAAGACGACTTGAACACCATATTTCATGGCTGTCTATTTTAAACCATGCCCCACCTGATGTACATAACGGATGACTGCAAACTGTTTTGCCGTTTCCATCTGTTTGTGGGGTGCTTCCTGAGAAACAGAGTTGAAATACAGCAGAACTGATAGTTGGGCGAGTTGGTACGACTACTAGTAAAATATCTAGCGCACTAAATATTCTACTATGAAGAGTTGTGCCAACTGAGGCGCATTCCTCAGCCAGATTTGTCTCTCTGCATGATAAAGAAACGAAGTTTTTGAATGGCGAGATAGGCTGACATCCTTTCACCACTTGTACGCGTCACTTCATCGCATGATCATTTAATCACTTGTTTGAAAAAATAAATGAGTTGTTAGTTCTGCGTAGGTATCGTCCACTTCCTTTTGTCCTTCATCCAGGTGGAGCTGATTGTCTCTAGGAACATGTTCAGTCACCAACCCGCCCAGCTTGCTGTGTTAATTCCGCTTCAACAAAATAAATCTAAGGAGAGTGTGGGATTTCCGATTTACTGCAACCAAGTCTCGCGCAGTATAACATGCAATGGTAGGAATGCCAACGATGTAAAACAACTGCCAATCACGGACCCACTGGCAGGCCACTATGGCAAGTGATACAATCGCCAATTTGTAAAAGCTGATACATCAGCTCCTGTTAAGAAAATCTCGAGAATGACGACACACGTGCGCGTAGTAGTCAGTCGAGACAGTCACAAACGTAAAAGCTCAACCACGTTCGAGGAAGCTTCAATTCAACGTTATTGTGTAACCTGCCGCGTATATCAGTCAAAAACGATTGCCGGGCAAGCGAAAGTCAAGCTGTTCACTGTTGGGAAGCTACGACGCCTCGTAAACGCGGCTGGTAGTTGACCAACACATGCAATTGTGGTAAATATAGCGGTAGCTGCTATGTATGTCAAAGCGGAAGCGCGTGCTTTAAATAACGCAGATGCTGGTTAACGTACTCTAGTTAACGAAGCTGAACGGAAGTTAACGGAAAAACAGGAGGTGGAAAAAAGCGAACGAGAACAATTGCTTTTTTATTTGATGCTTTACTCAAAAATACGAACCGCAATAAAATCCGACACATCGCAAGCCAATGCCCATCTGAGGAAAAAAACAACGTCTTATTGTACAGATTTCCTCCTTTACATTGCATCGTCTTCCTTTCTTCCCGCCTGCACATGTAAGTTACTTATCAATATTTTAGATAGTTGGTCTCCTATACACGGAAAGTGACACCTACGCCGACCGACATATTGCGCTTCATATCTATCTGGAATGCATAATTAAGTACCCTGTTTGTCAGAATCGGGTACCTATGCTGAATTCCTGTCATGAAGCTCAAGATATGTGCAAGATCACCGGCGACAATGTCCTTCCAAGGTCCCCACCCAGCGCCAATGTTAACCTTCCCTCAATTTCCTATAAGTCCAGCGCGATTTAACCTGTTCATTGCTTAGGACGTGCGTAACAGCGATTGGTGTTGAAGCGTGTAAAAGAAGCTACGGCCGAGGTATTTTGTACAGCTATCGTAATGAGAAGGAACTCGATCCGCCGAAGTCCCTCGTGTCAGCCGCAGCGCGCGCTGCGATGAAGGGCTCGTGCGTTTGGTTTAGCCGTAGCTACGGCCACCTCCGGCACTTTTGCACGACTGGCGTTAAGCGGACACAGCGGGCGCACTAGCGAGCGTCGTCCGGTGCTTCGCGTGTTTGTGTGTTCGTATACCTCGTCGCCTACTGCTCGTGCCTCGCGGGGTGGCTGCTCGGCGCAGCTGCGGCAAAAAAGCCCCACGGCGTCGGCATCGCGCGCGAGCGCTTTGGCCCCGAGCCATTTATCGCCCCTCTGAGCGGATAGTTTCGCAAGCTCGCTATAGGCTCACGCGCGCGGACCTCACTTCTCCGGGCCGCCTCCTCCGCAGACCCTCGCCCCGCGTGCTCTTAACCGCCGTTCACGGCTCACCACGCTACACCCTCTCACCATCGTGCATGCTGAACCCGCTCCCTCGCTCGCCCCGCTGTTGCACGTGTACTCGGCGCACTTCATCCAACTCGCGTTCAACGGGGCAAAATAGAGTGAGAGAGAGAGAGAGAGAGAGAGACGAAGATAAGAAGAGGAGAGGCACTGAAAACAATGTGTGCAGCGGAATCCCTGGCGGTGGCGTTGGTGGTGGCGGCCGCGGTAGTTCTTGCGCGTGGTATTCACTTGACGAGTCATTTATATCACTTTGCAGGGAACCGAAAGTTTTCGAGGGAGAATCTGGCTTCTTCACCCTGCCAGAACTTCCCCTTTCGCATCTCTACTCCTCCCCCCCCTTTCCATTGACCCGCTTTTTTTTCTTTCTGTTCTTTTCGTGTTTCCACTTTACTAGCAAGCGGAGCAGCTCTTCCATACTTTCCCGTCGTCTCGTTTCTCGCCGTCTTGCTTTGAAAGCTGGATTTATGGGTTGGGCGGGAGGCTTGGATAAAGCCCTTGCAAGGAGTTCACTGTATATATATATCTGGCCCTCGTTTCCGATCCCCCTCCCCAGCCCCCTCTTTCTCATCTTATTTTACCATAGCTACTCCTACCGATTCAAGTGCGCTTCGGCAGAGGCTTTTCAGCGTCTGGAAGTAGGATGCACGCGATGGAAAGGAAGAGAGAGAGAGAAAAAAAAAAGAGGACCAACGTAAAAGAGGGCTACGCGTGGAAAGATTCCACGTTTGTTTCGCCAGTTAATTTAAAGCCTCCATAATAGCGTGGGTGTACACACTGATATACAAAAGCGAGGAGTCGATGATCGCGGTGAATAGCGTTTCGGGAGGCGAGCACGCTTCCACGATTGACTCCGTGTCACGCCCGCGTGCAGAGCTGCGCTAGGTTCTATATAAGCGCGGCGTGCACCCTCCCTCTCCTCTTTCCATCTTTCCTCACTCCCCTATTTTTTCTCTCGATATCTGCAAACGCTTGCGCGCAGTATCTGCACTTCGTCAAACTGCGCTCTGCGACCAGTCAAGTGCTCAGAAGTTTTTCTTTTTTTTACCTTTCCTTTTGATTTTGCCAGCCATAGAGGAAATTTCCCCGCCTTCTTCAGTCAGGTCGTTATGTGGTCAAGAGACTCGTGTAAACGCTACCTTCTTCGTTAAGGCTTGCTCCCACCTGGACTGCTTCCGACTGGCTTTTGCGCTTCTTCCTGCGCCCATCTACGATCGCCAAGGGTTCCAGTAAATAGCCCGTCCTTGACCACTGCGATGCTTTCGACGCCACTCACTGCGCTTCTTGTGAAATGAAGAGATGCGGGCAAGATTTACAGCGCCTGTTGCGCCACAGCGCTTTTTTTCCTTTTACCGACTTCTCGCACGGATAAATTCCGACAGTGGTGAATAGCTGTCTTTCTTCCTTTTTTTTTTCTGAGATGCGTATGCATATAACTTTTAAGTTGTTCGCTGAACGTGCGTCGTCTTTCCTCAGCGTCTTTTGAAAGGCATTCGGCAGAGTCTGCCTTGTTTCACATGATGTCACGCTGCCTTCCCTGGTGGCTATTCCGGTTCTAACAATAAAAGCTTTTTTCTTTTGTTTGCGCGTGAAATACCCTTGCCATCCAGATTCCTTAAAAAGAACCAGAGAGTAATGGCCCGTAACGTCGTAAAAAACTTTTTAACGAGCAACAACTTTTTGTTTTTAAATAATATTTGGATACGTCTTAAACACGTATCGAAGAAACGCAGCATATAAGTATACACCGAATTATGAACATAAGAGCATGGTAAAGCCTGTCTGTGTAACCAAGGGGGGTGTTTGAAATATTTTTTTTCATTCATTCATTCATTCATTCATTCATTCATTCATTCATTCATTCATTCATTCATTCATTCATTCATTCATTCATTCATTTATTTATTTATTTATTTATTTATTTATTTATTTACTCAATGCCTAAAGAAGGGACATTTTTTCGGAATAGTGTATTCAAAGTTTTAGCAACGTCTAATATCAAAATTTCACTCGGTGGCCTACATTATTAGTTTACAATCCCTCCTTTGGCTAGGTTAAAATCTTGTCTCTCTAAGCTGTAGTGCAGAAAATATGTGATGACTTTATTCCAATAAAAATTGGCGGCGCAAGCATGCCTTGGAGATGATTGGCGAAGTTATAATGGGATTGGCAACAGATCTTATGGTGGATGTGTAATTTATGATGATGTGTTCTCTATGTCAGGATGATTATTAGGAACAGCAGTACATACCCAGTAGTATACAGCCAGTGACACATGCTAATTGAGACGTGCCCAGTGTCACATACATACCCTGTAACCCAAGTTTGCATGAAAGGAAAACGGTTACATCCAGGCGTAGATACTGTGAAGTAGGTGGTATATGCTAAAAATGCTAGTCGCATTACTGATTACTTCGACCATTTGTTAGTGGTCCAACTGCCAATCTCCCTGCGCTATCACTGTGAGGGGCTGGTCGTGAATGGTGGATATAATGAAGGAATATAATCGAGCGAAAGGAATTCTTACTTTACGTCGCATCAGTGACTAAATAAAGGCCGTGCCAATAAAATGCGACACAAAAAGAAATACCCATCACACAGATGAAGACGCGAAGCACCAAGATGAAGGCGCAATATAATCTACCCCTCCCCCCCCCCCCCAATCCATTCCCCCAACTTTTGCCACCGGCACTTTGCAGAGCGTTATAGGAGACGTGCAATTAAGCGCTTTTTCAACTTTATTCACATTGCGCGATAGATTTTCGCCGTCATAGCGAAAGCCCACAAAATGTAAGAAATCACGTGAATGCGCCTCGCGTTCTTATTGCGCTCAAACGTGTCGTGCGCGCACGTGTAGCCTTTTTAACCCAGAGCTTCTATGCCGCTAGAAAAACAAAAAGAAAAATGCACTGACTTGAGAAAAAAACAAAAGTAAAAATCTGCAGCTTGAGGGCAGTTCACAGCGATATCTGGCGCACTAAGGATGGCATGCATGCGCAGAACTTGGGCAGCGTCATAGAGTTTCATACAATAATTACTAGAGAGAAATCTGGAGGTAGTGTTTACGGGAGCTGAAATCGGGGTGGCTGCGCCAGCGTGGGAATTATGGCAAGTACATTGATTTGCCTAAACTTCGTCCTTCTGGCTTCAAACGACTTCGCGACTTTGTACACACGTGACGTTCAACAATTTACTGCTTAATAAGTATTTAAGCAAACTTTATTAAAGTTATCCGAAGGCAAGATTCGAACACAGGGCCTCTAGCGCAGAAGATCGAAATTGAAACCGCTACGCCAGGGACGCTTTTTTATACGAAGCGTACTAGCCGCACAACCACGCTCTTCCTTGCTGCGCCGCGCGCGGCCGCGTAGCTACCATATGACATCATAACAGCTGCAAAAGCGGAGGCTCAACTCGTGCGCTCGCTTGCGGCCGCGTAGCTACATAGCCGGGTCTCAGCTCGTGCGCTCGCCTGCATGAGTTGTTTCTTCGTCTAGCCGAACCAAATATGGCCAAGCAATAGCACTTCACCAGGCTAAACAGTGGTTCAACAACTAAAATAAAGGCTAGTATGCTTCGCATCCTGGGCTTAACCTTAGCTAAGCCACAGCCATTTTTTTTTATCTATTGCTTACGCCTTGGACGCATGCATCGACAAGCGGCATTAATTGCCCTTGTGAGTTTATCGCGGGCAATGCAGTGCCTTGAGACGCTTGGCGCGTTTCGATTTGGCCACCTTGACAAGCTGAAGCGTGGAAATTAATAGCGATTGCGCGTGTTCGCAGCGTCTTCTGCACGTCGAAAAGTATAGATTGCTCTGAAATTTACGACAGTGAAGGCATGTATAAAGCGTAATAAACAAAGCCACAAAGACGCCTGAATCCACAAGCATGAAGGTCAAACAAATCCATGTACTTCCCATCATTCCCATGGTGGCTCAACGATTGTAGCGCCAGAGTTCCCTCAATTAATTATTGTAGGCAACTCTATGGGCAGTGGTATACGAACAATCTGCATAGGAGGACCACAACAGCTGCTTCCTGTGCTTTCTTTTTCCTGAATTTCACTTCATGCAGGTGGCTCTTCATGGCTTTTTTTGCGCTTTCTCTTGCGTCTTCTATCGGCTTATAAATTTCTCGTGTTCCGTAGGCCACATCGCAACCGCCGTCTATTGACTCATTAATGGGCTGCTCATAGCACTCGCACTGTGCTAAATGCGTCCAGGTGGCCCAAAAGGTTCAAAGCGGCGGTCTTCGGAAGGAAAGGTCACTGGACGTGCCCGACAATGATTCAGGCGCAGTTGCTATGAATATACTTGGAGTGGCGACAAGTGGCCAATATTGCTATGCATCAAACAACAAACAAATGACTTAGCTACAGGTTCCCAATTGGCTTCCAATTGAGATGGGCACAAAGGATGCAGAAATTTAATGCATCCAAGGGTGACATCATGCGCAACTCTGGCGTGCTCCTTGAATAGTTGGATTCGGTGACCAACAAACAGCGCATTTCGTGCGCTCAGTTCTCATTCCTTGAATTCGTCTTTTAGATGCGTAAGCATTTCTGTGCCTCCTCAACGAGGAAACCCGTCCGTCCGTCCATCTGTCCGTTACGTAAGAGGGCCCGCAACAGCGACCTAATTTAACTTCGTGCTACCTCTCGCGTCAATGAGAACTAAGCGGCGAGAACATAGCGTACACGAAGCTATCAGCACCCGGGCACTCTGTCTCCATCGCATATCGCCATCGAGATAGAGCCCGCGTGGCCACGCCATATGCAACCGCCGCCAGAGTACGGTTGACCACGGTTCACGATGGTTTCACGTGGACGGACATATGCGATAAAGAGCGATAACATCTTATAATAATCGGAACGTGACCAGCGCACCTGGCGCCGCTAGCTGCAGTAGTTTGCCTGCGTCATAAATTCACCTTGCGCTGTCGCACCCAGCATTTCGTGTCGCCGCAGCGCTGTCGTTTATACTGGTCTGATAAGTTCAATAACATTGGCAATGACACGGGGCTGCGTGGAGATGAGCAACTGCTACAATGCTTACGCATACTCCGACAACTTCGAGATGAGTTTCTGCATCAAGATTTAATTCCGTCGTCACAAATGCTAGGTCCCGCGCGAAGCTGCGATTCGCACCTTTGACTTACAAAACAAAACGAAAAAAAATATACTCAGCCGCGCAGAGATTCCGTACGCCGAGTGTGCGGAAGCTCTGACGCAGAGGGAGACAGCATGTGGGCTTCCAGGGAACAACGGTACGGAGAGAGTAGACCCCGGGAAGCAATTTCCTCTCGTCGGAAGAGCCGATCGCCGGAGAACAGAGCGAGCGCAACGGGCAAAAGGCTCGCAGAGCAACGGGCCGACTGTAACAGCTGCGGAAGAACGTGGCGGTGGCTGGGAAAGTAAACAAGCGAACGAGGAGAGAAAAGAAAGAGAGAAGTTTCCGACCCCGTTCACTCTCGATCGTCCGACTGTGCCGCGTGCTTCGCGGAAGCGATGGCTAGCCCCACCGCGGGTTGACTTTCCACCTCGCGTCTCCAGCCTCCAATTAGATTGCAGAGAGCATGGTGGCGCTGGCGCTGCGGCAACAGTTTGAACGCTCGGCTGGACGGGAGTCAAGTGCCGACCGCCTGGTCCGGGCTTTCTTTCCCTACTTTTTTTTTTTGCCCACTGCGCGTCACTTCTGCGTGAGCCGGCCGCGCGCTGGGATTTGCGCGCCCTTGTTCCCCTCTTTGTAAGTTTGTGCGTACGCGCTGCTACAGGATTTGGCGTTCGCAGCAACAACACAGGCCTCGTTTGCTTTCCCCAACAGATCGTACTATCCCCACTCCTTCCCCACCTCAGCGGTCTCTCCGAGTCTTGCTTTACATCTTTCTTTTTTCTCTCATTTCGTTTGTTACCAGCTGTCTCGGCGAACCACGAATAGTTGCGACGTTCAAGTGAGCGCCTCTCAAGCGTTGTCACTTGTGTTTTTCTGTGTGGTGATCGTTGCTGACATACTAAGCTCGTAGCGAGCAAGCAACGAAGCGGCATGCTCTTAGACGCGCCCGCACCAGCAAAGCCATCAGGAGCAGTCCGATGTCCATGGCGTGTGCCACAGAGTTTCTTGGCCGAAGGTCACGCGCAATCACTCGGCTCCAAGGGGAGTCTAAAGGGAGTCCAAGGGAGTCCAAAGCAACAACACGAATCGCGCTCGCTTCTTCTGTCTCATTCCATTCGGTCAGTTATTTGTCTGCCTCAGCTCTTGCTGTAGTTCCTCCTCTCCACCACCAGCGTTGAGCCTGGACCGTTCGTGGGTGTGTGCGTGTGTTTCTATCGCAATTTTCCGCACTTTGATTTTGCGAGCTAAGTGCGCTTCGTCGTCTCCAGCCAAGTTAGTAGGCTGAGAACTTGACAGAAAGTTTGTGCTTGCCTTTCACACCTTCTCCTCACTGCCGCCAGTGACAGCCGGATGGCGGCGCATTCAGTTTCCGGCTCTATTTGTTTCATTGACACACACGCACACACAAAACGCGCGCGCATACACTGCAAACTGATGCTGATGAGAGGAAACAACCTTCTTGGTAGCCATTTCACATGCCTTGCTAGCATTAAAACTGAAAATGTAGGCAGCAGCTAACTGGCACATCACAGTGCACCTGAGCTACACAATAATTATTATAGCATCCTGAATTTAGAGAAACCGAACAACGCTAACCAATATGCACTACAAGGATAACTTACCGGACAAATGTGCCAAGCGTCAGCGGCACTACAAGAAAATATTGTGTACTGCGTCACATTAAAGTTACACAAAAATATCATTTTATTTCTCTGAAGAAAAAAGAGACAAGGACATAGGCAGCTGCAGACGTTACTGACACAATTTAAACAAGTTCATTATGTAGGGCAGACAAAGGCCTGTACCTTTACTTCTAGCACAGCCGTTTTAAGATACTAAACTAACATATGCAAAATACGGTCGCCATTGTCGATTGCAATACCAGGAGCCTTTCTTTTGCCTTTGCTTGCTGCCGCTGTGCCGTTTTGCACGTGTTCTTGTTACCAGTGTTCTCAACGTCTGCTGTCTTTTTCTACCTCCCTTAGATTTTTTCCTCATGTCTGTCCTTTAGATGGGATTCACTTGCTCTTATAATAGTACTCACATGCGTAGGGGCTGGTACTCTTCCGTTTTCAATATTTTTGCCGATGGATCTGGAACCCACTGGTGCTAATTAGGTTGTCTTTTGCCGTCTTACGTGCATAAGGACGGGAAATTCCTAAGCATACACGCTAAACGAATAAAGCAGAAGCCAGGCATACTTCACTTTTTTTACTAAGGCACACTAAGCTCTCCAAGCCCTTTGTGATGACGATGTTCGGTCCATCTGAGGATGAAGTATTGCACAGAGCACATGTTGGCGCGTTATAACTGTCCAAATTTCCGGGCAACACAAAAGCGACACTTCCGGTGGCGGATATTGCTTCCTACGAACTTGCGTACATCTCTGTTTATTATTGAAGTGAACACAACACAGGTGCGGAGCACATCCAATACTATCACCTCCGGCAAGTGCACACTATCACCCCGCTTTACGTCAGATTGCTCATGATTCGTGGTGCTGGTACATTTCAACATGCATGAGATGTAACATAGGTTCAATCGTCGTTTGCAGCTCCGCAGTAACCAAATGAGAACACACTTCAGAAAACACTACAACCTCCACTTTCGCATCAATTTGTGGTTCACAACTGAGTGATGGTTGGCCGCTTCATTTCTCGTCATCCAAGTTTGTTCAACCGCATTGAAATCGCCCGTGCCATTTCACAACACTGTCGTACACTGGGCTATCGGGAACATACACAACCATCAGCTCGAGACAAATCTCCTTGGCACTGGGTCCCTTGAGACGCAGGCAGCAGATCAGTGTTCGTTCTTGAAACTACATTCTCGAAAGACGAAGAAACTTTCGTTATGATGTTCTAGGGGTGTCTTGCCGGTGCTATATAGAACACATTTTCCATATTCTGCCTGAACTAAAGAGGCGTGCACTCATTTTGATGTCGGTCCTGTACGCCTGTTTCAAATTTGTGGTGTCGATAACATTAATTTTATAACAGCTCTTCGTAAGTCACCCCCATTCCAAGTTGCGCAGCATGTACAACCAACACCAAGGCAATCCACCCGAAGCTGAATGCCTCAGACTCACGCAGGACTGCAACTCTGCCCAACCTACACCTGTTAACTGCGTCCTCAACTAGAATTCATTGCCAGTGACGAGGGAAGTTTCATCTTTCTGTGCATGATAGAGCTCGGTTTACTTTGATTATGCCTTTAATTTCCCCCTAACTTCTAAGCGACCATTTATGAATTTTCAACGTACTCTAACTGGCTTTTAGTTCATTGTTATTGGATATCTAACGCCTATTACTGAATTTTTGGTTAGGGTATCTCTAGAAATCTGTACATTGTGCAGCAAAGAAGAAGTTTGGGTTTAAAGCAGTAAATCTGTCCATGCAATCTCACTTCCTAGCCGATTCCGACTCACCACTGGATGGAACAAGCCTTGCGGAGCGGGTGGAACCCGAAAGATTAAAACCAGTTACGACGTACCCAAATCAAACACGTGGCCTCTATGGGAGACGCCGTAATAAGTAGCTACGGATTGATTTCAACCACCTCGGGTTCCTGAACGTGCAGCAAAAAAACACGATACAGAAATGCGTTTTCCATTATTCTTCCTTTGTTATTAGGCTGCCGCGGTGCGGCCGGAAGTCGAGCCCACGACTTCTTAGGGCCTGTTTAAGCTCGAGCCGCCCTTCGCCGCAAGCCACACCACACGCGTGTGATCGCGCAAAAAATTGCATACGTTGAACACTTGTGCACAAATTTCGGTTTACACTATATACACAGTGTAAGTGGAAATTTGTGCAAAAGTTGTCAGTGGGGGGATGGGGGGGGGGGGTGGATATGCGCAATTTTTGGCGCTTGCAGCGATGGGCGGCTTGAGCGTAAACAGGTCGTTACTTAGCAGCAAAATGCCTATGCACTGACTCATCGTGGTGAGTAACTGAAAAGATTAAGGAGGAACCATACAACAAAGCAGAGAAGATGCAGGACACACCTTAGATTGAGCAGCAATGACTGAAGATCTTGCACTTTGAGCAAAATTTGTTTAGGCTTAGAAAAACTACAGATTAAAGCGCAATCAGTGCTTTAAGCACAGAGCATAAACACACGAAAGTGGTGTCGGCAGACAATAACTCATTTAATGTATGTCGTAGTAGAGTAGTACCGGAAGAACTGGCCAAGTTTATTAAGCTAAGCAAGGGAATGCTCCATATGAGTGGCATAACAGCGCATGCGAAGGGAGAATTATCATAAGCTACGCGTAACATTCGCTCCGGAATTAAAACGTCCCTTCTATAAGAAGCACGCATTTCATCCGGGACACGGGAAAAAAACGTGTCGCCTTTGTGACTTATTTTGCAACGCCAACGTAATTAGCTGGTTTCCATGAGAAAAGTCGATTCGAAAGACGACGATGGTTCGAGCTATCCTGCTTCATAATGAATGCGGCGCTGCTTTCTTCCGAAATGGTCTCCATTCTTAATGTCGTCTGAGAAATCGGTCAGCTGGCGCCATTGTCCGGGCACGTCTCGCGCGGAACGAATTTGTCGTGCCCGGTGGCAAATATAAGATTTATGGAAGTCAGTGCTGTGCTAGTCCAAATGCACTGAAGCTTCCATTTTTAATTGTGCTTTACAATGAATGAAAATTGCATTGCTAACAATGATACTTCTGGTACCGTCTTTTCATTACGCGAAGCTGTTTGTATATGGTAATTGCAGAATGCCTCGGAAGTCAGTCTGAAAAGCTCATCGCGCTAGTGGCTTCTCCTTGGTATGATTGTTTGTGCAGAGAAGCATCCTTTCGGGTTTTCCTTCCAGTTCGCATGTGACAGTTCCCCGTATATTTAATGTGTGCGCGTAACTAAGAGCATTTGCCTTGGAAGTGATACGAATTACGGCAAATGAATGAATGAATAAAACAGGCACAAGAGTACTAATCAGTCGGAGTAAGTCACATGTGAAACGTTCTGCAAACGTAAAGTCTTCGCGGCTAAAGAGCAGCAAGATGAAGGATAACTTGAGTGCCACATTACAAAAAAAAAAAAGAATGAAAAAAAAAAGATCCCGTGTCTGCGATTACGTTGATCAGCCATTTTCTTCCCGCGGGTGCGTAAACCGTCTTCCTCCATCTTTTCCCGGCTCTTCCTATAAAAAGGAAGCACGGCTGACGCCACGAGAAAGCAACGTGGCATACTTTGTGCTTCGTGACTGACGACAGAGCAATAACGACTTCTTTTCGCTGTTCTTGAATGTTGGCATTGCGAAAATGCGCCTGCTCCGCCAATGAATCATTGTTTGCCTGCAACTTTCCGACCGGCAGAACACGTGACCACTCGAGAGGGCGCCGTCAGTACGCCACTGAACCAGTAAACCAGCACACCTGTAAACTAGCAAAGGATGCATCGTTAACGAACGAGCATAGACCGTCTCGGTCGTAAGGCCCACCTGAAAGTGATCGCACATTCATATTAATACATGTGAATGTGCCGTAACAATGTACCTCGTGACGCAGTGCCTAGTGTGGGCCCGTAATCTGTGCCCTGATGATTACTGCAGCATTCAATGGAGCTATAGATGTGTGATTAATAGACCACGGTGGCAATGTTAAACTTGAGTAAACATAAAAACACATTGGGCCATGGCCAGCAATACGTCAGGCGCAGGCTACCACCATAAATCGCCTACCTTTCCTTCAGGCTTCTTTCTACTGCTTGGATTAGGTTTGGATTTTCCTAAGCCAGTAAGCCGCATTGGCCCCAAGAGCCGATGGTGTAACTTCTTGTTCGCGTGCATGCTGTCGAAAGGAAAACCTGCGTGGTTGCTTAGTGGCTTTGGTGTTGCGCTGCTGAGCACGAGATCACAGGATCAAAACACGGCCACGCCACCGCATTTTGATCGGGCGAAATCCAAAAGCACGGATGTACTTAGATTTAGGTGCACGTTAAAAAACCCCAGATGATCAAATTTAATCCGGAGCCCCCCACTATGGCGTTCCTCATAATCACATCGTAGTTTTGCCACGTACAATCCAGTAATTTACTATATATATATATATATATATATATATATATATATATATATATATATATATATATATATATATATATATAATTGTTGTTGTCGAAAGAGCAAACGCCTAGAAACATGAGGCATACAAGTCCGCGCCTTCCACAGCTCTTTCATGCACTGTTAGCGCTCATTCACTCTATGTGCTATTTGTAGTAGCGAGTCTTATCCGCCTCATTCCCTCTAGGCGCCTCTCTCGATAACTCACGTTCAACGCCATTAAAGCATAATGACATTGTCCTGCTACCGATGACAGAATGTAGAGTGCAAGAAGTATGACGCAAAATTACTTGCATTCAAATAGTGACACGTTCCTGCCTATTATTAATAATAAAAAGCTTCCCCCTCCCCCCCTCAGTAAGCAAGAAGAAATCTAAATATTCTAGTATTCGCTCCCTTAAGGTGGCACTGGTATGTGCTCATAAATGTATAATGTGACGGCTTCCAGAGATATGCCCAAACGTATTTTCTATGACGAGTGAACGGTCTTGGTGGTTTCGAGGTCATGTTTAAATCCACTCCGCGAAAAAGCCTGCGATTATGGTCTTCCGTATTAAAACGAGGTTAGCGCAATTGCAGAAACAGTTGCATTTTTGATGGGTTCTCGTGCCGTAGGGTAATCATATGTCTGTGAGGACAATAAGGTAGCTTAAAAGCGGATATTTCTGTAGATACTCTGCCGGGTTAGCTCGGTGGTTGTGTGACGCATCTCGAGCACAGGGCAGACAGAGCAACGCGCTCACGTGGAAGTCTCGCGTGTCTGTCATCGTTCGAGCGGAGCAAACACAAAACGCATACGAAATAACTCAAGCGTGACCCCATCAATCTCACCGAACGACGCGCTCACACACAAGTCTGGCGTCTCGCGAGCACATCACAGACACACCGTACACACTGTGCAGAACGCTTGGTGAAACACGATTGACTTAAGTATCATCGCATCAATCATGCCCAAGCAACGCTCTGACATGGAAGCGTTTATGGGTAATCTTGTTATATAAATACGAGTGGTGTTTAGACAAGACTACAGAAGATACCTATGCAGACGCTTGGAAAATCGAATAAGCGGAAAGCCGAAAGAGAACCTCAGAACTTTGCAGTGAACATCGTCAGGCTTCAGTGTCAAGCAATGACGTCCGCGGGAAAGCCTCAAAAGCTTCGCGTTCTCAAGCTTCCGACATAGGTGTCTGACTTGCGCAACTTTGTGAGCAACAGGTTCATTCGTCATACAATCATAAAGCTAACACTTTCTTTTGACTTAAACTTCTTTTACTTCAACATCCTTACAACTGGAGCAACGTCGCCGCTATAATCAAATAAATTCAAAATAAATGTTTGCATAATTTTTACTTCTTTGCGGTGCTGCCGCGGTCATTTCGAACGGCGCGTTTCACTACAGAGTGCAACAATGACATTCGTTTGGCGTACGGCGCTCCTAACTACGTTCTACCCAAAACTATCGTCTCGGATATCGGGCACTTCTAAGCGAGGCGTGGCGTGTCTCACAGAATTCCGTACTTTGCGTGTTAGTGTGTGCTTTTCGCTAGCTGGCCAGGCAGTTCAGCACAAAAGAAGGCAAAGTTTGGTCAGAATTTCTGCCAGTTGCCGACAGCTGTCAGGAAACGTCTCGGAGGATAGCAATAGCGGCAACTGGGACGGCCACTGAGTTCCCGCTTCCTCGTGGCAGCCATCAACACAGCTCCCAAGGGGCCAATTTAAGTGTCAGCTCTCTGGAGCCATCTTCAAAGCGCGCCGAAACGCAAGAGACAACCACCGAGCACGCCTACCTGTCAAAGAACTTCGCTTCCGTTCGCGAACTGAATGCCTGCGAAACGTTGGTTGCATTGGCTCCGGTTCAGTTTTGACTTATTTCAGTGGTAAACTTCCCGGAGGTTCTTTCCCATCTCAAACCCCTTGATTCCGCCATATTTCTCCACACGGCAAGTGCACACGCCTTCATGAATTTTTCCAGAAAGGGGATTGGAGAGTCGTCTAGCCTCGGAAATGAATAAAAATAAGTAAAAGACTGCATGGAGATGCGGGCTTTGCATACACTGCTGTCTTGTTCTGTGAGCATTCTACCTTTTCCCGCAGCCCTCATTTTAAATGGGAACCTGGACGAGTACTTCAAGCCCGGAAGTCAGCACCGTCGCTAGCAGGGCCCTTTCACTGTATTGCATCAAGAATTAGGTGGTTTTTTCTTGCGAGAACAGGTATCTCATGTCCTTTGCTTACATCTGCTTCATCTTGCTCTTATCTCTGCGTTAACGATCAGTGTTTTATTTGCATTGGAAACAGAATGCGTTGTACCACTGCCTGATGAAAAAGTTGGAAAAGGTGAAATATTTTGGTGGCAAAGGTGCATTTGATAACACAATGAATGCCCAGTCAGCTCTGTGACAATGTCTCTCATGTATGTACTCTGTTTTGTATCTGACAGGAGCTTGACCGTGTCTTGAATTCTCATGATAGAATGGTAGCATAACTTATTAATAATACTTGCTCTTGCTGAGTATGATATTTTTGCTAAGAAGCCTATCTAGCAAAGTACCTAACGTGACGTTGAAATCGTGACTTTAGAGCCGAGGCATCCGGTCGGTACGGAAGACGCAACAAAGCTCCCTTTTCCGCAGCCGCATTTGCCCAGGCCACCATATTTCATGCAGCCTAGTGTCTTCGAAATAGTGTTTCGTGTTTATGAACTTTAACGGTTATCTTTGGTTGCGGTCGTGTAGGTATATCAATAGAGCACATTGAAATCATACGTGTGAACTCAGCACTAATTGGAATGGCTGACAGTCCCGCATGTGGTGTTTGCGGATGCGAGGAGAACATTGAACACTTATTGTGCCATTGTCCTCAATTTCAAGCACAAAGACAATCTTTGTCCAACACATTGAGGAACCTAGATGATCGTCCTCTGAGTGAACAGACGTTACTAGAGCACCGTCCCGACAGATCATCGGCTCAGAAGGCAATAAAGGAACTTTTGTGCTTTCTCAGAATTTATGGTTTATGCGAGCGGCTTTAACTCAAGTGCTGTCCGTACACGCATCTACACCTTCTCTCTCCCTGCTCTCGCTTCCCCTTCTCCCTTCCCCAGCGTAGGGTAGTTCCTATATTACTCTCTCTCTCTCTATACGTGTGAATTGGCAGCATTTGTTTTAATTTCTAGTGCCAGTGGTTTACCTTATGATATGTCAACATGATGAGTGTCACCTGCTGAGGAATAGCTTAGCGGGTTTGGTGCTGCGCTGCTAAGCACGAGGTCATGGGATCAAATGCCGGCCGCGGCGGCCGCGTTTCGATGGGGGCGGATTGCAAGAACGCCCGTGTCCCGTGCATTGGAGGCATGTTAAAGAACCCCTGATGGTCAAAATTGTTCCGGAGAACCCTACTACGGCGTGCCTCACAATCAAATTGATGTTTTGGCACGTAATAACCCATAATTCAATCAAATTCAAGATTATGAGTGGTCTTACATGCACCGTTATTAACTATGAATGAATGAATAAATAAATCAACAATTTGCAAGTTGAAAGGTTGTTAAAATGCTTCTAAGCCAAAAACTGAAAGTCTGCACAAAGTGTCTCTTGTGGTCTTTAATTGAAGCATTTGCGTTTAGCGACGCTGTGTTCCCGAATAAATGAAAAGTTAGTTGTCCGGAATGTCTTTTCTAAATGAAAGATTACGACCGGATAGATATCTATACCTGATGGGTAACATCAAAGGAATAAATTACGGAGGAAAAACGGAGCGTACTAGGCTGCTAGCGTGAGGACATTTCTTATGTTGATAGGGCACGAGAATACGTTTTTTGTGTAGTCCCCCTGCATCTGCTGTCCGACGACTGCATCGCGATTGCGGAAAGCGCCGGCTCGTTTGCGGGCACTGTCAACAGGGATCAAGAAAGCAAACTGGAGGTACAGCGCTACCGAGTCCGAAAGAAGCGAGTCTCCATTAGTGCCTTCTTAGGTCGCGTGTACGGTAATGCCTGAACCTCCGATGAGAACATAAAACGGAAAAAGACATACAGATGAGGAGCGCTGGAAGGGAATACTATGTAGCGTCCAAGCGAGCAGTGAAAAGAATAATAAAAAGAATACATACGATGGGTTAAAACGAGAAAATGGGCGAAATGAAAGAAAAGGGCGAGAGTAGGAACCATAGAAAGAAAAGGCAAGCAAGAAAAACGTCAGATCATCAGGCGATCTATAAGGAGGTAGAAAATAACACATGGGAGGGGGGGTGGGGAGGCTGCGTGATATTGTAGGGACAAGAAGCAACACTGGTCGCACGAAAGGATGGGTGGATGGGAGGATGATTAAAACGATAGAAAAAAAAACAATGCCTAGAAAACCACAACGTGCCTCCTGACCGTCACCAACAACGCCTGCTTCCATTCCAAGCCCGACCACCTATTGCTCTGTCCACTTCACTGGCTACTGTTGTTCTCAGTGTCCATCTCCTCCCTCTGTTCGGCTTCCAGAAAGAGCAGTGAGGCAAGACCTTGAGATTGCGAAGGTGGTTCTTGGGCACGGAGGAGAGAAAGAGAGTAGGCCAGCGTGGTTTCCACGGCAACCACTCGCACCACGTGGGAGCTGGAAGGTTGTTCTGGGCAAAAAAAAAGGGGGGGAGGAAGGGAGGGAGGGAGAATGAGGAGGGCGCTGCCGGAGACCAAGCCAGAGGCCGGCATCAACCACGTACGCTCCTCGTCTCACCGACCAGCCTGAACTGGAATGGAAAAAAATAAAAGGAAGAAATGTATACCCCAACGCTCAATGACAAAATAATGAAGCCCAAGCATGGCGCTTCCTGTACAGAGTGCTTGCTGCTTTCCCGTTAAGGAAGTCATACTGACTCTTTGATATGCCTTCGCTAACTAGTTTCCTAATGTATCTTCTATTTGCGGAAAAGATTAGTCGTCTGCCGTTATCTCTGGTGTCTTGTTGGTTATCCCTGCCAAGCTTATCAAGCAGCAGTCTGACCCTATAGAAATGACTTCAACGCACGGGGCATTGTGAACGCTTCTCACAGTCAACTCGAATATCTCTGCTGTGTTAAAAAAAATGGGGGGGGGGGGGGGCGATTAAGAATGTCAACGTTGCATGAAGAGTGCATCCTTTCTCTTCCTTTTTTGACTTGCCAATGTTTTTGGCAGGGCATTGAACCCAGGATTCTTTTATTATGTTTTTTTAACATTCGGGTTGCCATGTATACGTAAAGTTTTCTATTCTTTTTATTTTTTGTCATGTCGTTCTCCGACAGAAACTAGCACAGAGGGAACGTGGTTCGGTGAACACCTGGTGGTGCCTTGTTTAAGCTCACACTCGCTTTCCAAGTCTTGAGGTGCGCTCAAGTAACGATGCACTAAATAAACGGATCTGGGCGTTCTGTAACGCCCAAGCGGATATGCGTCCATATCAGATCCTGTGATCGCGCACAAATTGGCGGCATTAATTTGCTAGTCGATATTTCCAAAAGAACAAGCACCGCCAGGCGTGTTATCTAGTCGCAGTAGAGTTGATGTCCCAGTGGTCACAGTGAATGTAGGCAGGAGCGACACTACGAGAACTGTGCCTATAAACGTGATATACTGACCAAGCATCTCTTATTTGATATCACTTACATCCACATTTCTGAGAACACCGCCCAATCCACCACCAATTGACTTAAGTTTAATCGACACAGACGCTGCGCTCGAGTAATGAGTGTTCTCCCCCTTCAAAACAATACTATCGCTTAAACGGCCCCTCCCCAGGGGTGGCTTGCAAGAACACTTGATAACGAAAATATTTACGAATTTAGGAACGTGTTCTTAAATGTTCCATAGACAACGCCTAGTACGCACAAGAGCGCATTCTTAAATTCGTTATTATTTTCGTTATTAAATGTTCGTGCAAGCCGCCCTAGGTCTCGCCATTTTGAGCTGACAAGCGCACAGCATACAATACCCGCTAACGACCATGTCTGCAAAGTATTACATCGCTAAGTGCCGCGGAAAGGTTTGAAATTTCAAACCGAACGCCGTTCTTCCTTCTCCTCGCGGCGACCGCGCTCCAAGCCGGACGGCGACGTACTCGTGTCCCTGCGCCTGCGTACTCGTGTCCGAAGTGTGACGTCGCTCGTGGTGACACGTGACTTCGAGAATTACTGAAGGCAACATATGTTATTTGTGTGATCTGCTGCTTGAGTTGACGAATGGAAGTTTAGAGAAAAATTAAAACACACAAACGGAATGTCTGCGTGTTATTTTGTTTTACTTCGCACCGAAGCAAGAGAGATGTACTTCCGCTTCGTCTGCTTCTTCCCACACCGCGCAGTCACGTGCGCACGTCCTGAAACTAGGTCATTTTCTACCGCGTTCCAGCACGTGATCATGTTCTACGATGCGCTTGTTCTGCCTCAGTATTCGTGCAGCACTGAATTATACCGCTAGTCATATGTCATTGTGTGCAGCGCGTAAAATCGTGCGCTGCGCAAAACGAGAAAATCACAAGAGGTCGCACGCAACGCCGTCAGTGGAAGTGCGCAGTGCCGCAAAAAGAAGAAAAAAAACGAGGAGGAAGAAAATGAAGGCAGGGCCCGTGACGTATGCGTCAGGCGATCCACGAGGTCCGGTATAGGAGAACGCAAGGAATGAATTTCGTTGTGGAGGCTAGACGGGGTGAGTGGAGAGAGTGTCTCGCTTGGCAGTGGAGCTCCCTAGTCCCGAGGGAGTCGCACATAACCTTCGGGACTACGTACAACAATGTAAAACAGAGATTAAGGAACATTTCGTGACATATCGCTCCGTAGGTTTCGTAGCATGGTCGCGCATATTACCGTGTAATGGGATATGCGCAATAAAGTGAAATAATACCAATGCAGGAAAAAGCGTCCCCACTTCTCATCATTTTATGTTATTTCTCGTCCCACTTCACCGTAATAAGTATGAACCAACAACTAGCCTAGTGGCAAGTTGGGATACGTGGTTGCTCAATGTGTAAACAAAACGCTTCATTTTCAATCGCGTTTCTTGCTTCTGCAACTCCTCCGTCATATTATATTCTGCCACTTCATAATTTTATGCCACAGTTACATGAAAGACACGATGTTTCAATAAACTGATAATTTCAGGCGATCCTGGTGAACATATTGGAAAAGTCCGGTTGTCGCAACAGATAGAGAGAGGGGTGAGTTTGTGGCACTCATTAGATACGATCCACGTCGCAAGCTTTTTAGTTCTTGGCATGTTTGCCTACTGTTTTTGTTCACTCACTCTACTAGTTGACGCTGTACACGGACGCAGGCTCAAATTGTACGAAGCAAAAAGAAATGAATTTGAATTTTAAAGATGCAAAGGTAGACATTACGATTAGGTAAACATACAGTTTACAAACGTGCTCTCCGCGCACGCGCACAATTCTCGAGCAATGCCTGTGGCGTACAAAATATGCGGCAAAACGCTCACACACACAAAAAAAGAAACATAATGAACGAGGGCGCCGACAAGCGAAAAAAAAAAAAGCGTCGCCGATTAAAGATTCACACTGCAAGCTACTCTCAATGTTTACCTCTCACGACACATCGCTGCGTTTTGGTTTAGATTTTTTGGTTTGTTTGCTTTTTGTCCTCTTTCGCCAGTTCACTATATACTTCCAAGGTTTCTCGTTTCCCTCTGTGCCACTTACCGTCAGGCACCCTTGGGAGACAACAACCAAACGAGCGTCTGCGTCGTAACCGAGAGGTAAAAGAGTCAGCCGAAACGGCAGATCAGTCTCCGAGACGAGCCCGGCGCCGACACTGCGCATCTCCCCATTCTGCCCTCCTACTCCTCCCCCCTCCCTCCCCCCGCGTTGCATACGATGCCCTGAGGAGACTTAAGGGGTGCTTTGTACACGCTTTCTGCTTTAACTGAAAATCGTACGCGGCTGTTTTCGGCTGTCCTTCCGTGTTCCTCGACGTTCTTGAGTCTCCTTCACCGGCGCCGCCCTATTTCTTCTTTTGGGCGCGTTGCTTCGGCTCTCACGCTCCGGTCCGTCCGGTAGAGATGTCAAGAGGGCTCGGCGCTTTTCGTCTGTGCTGGTTAAGAATAACTGCGTAATGCGTCCCCATTTCGCTCGCCTCCGCTGCGGGTGAGAGTACGCACAGGGCAGAATAAAGCCAACGCTTTTACACTTTTGTTTCGCTGCGCATAGTGCGGACATTACCTCGCATCAGCTTTTCTTGTTAGCGTCTTCATCTTTCCTCGTGTCTTTCTCCACGGAGTGGCTGCCACGGCACGCCGTCCACTCGCAAAGCTCTTATCAAATGAATCGAGGCGACAGCGCGGGTGTCGCTTTTAAACCCGTAAAATGTGAACCTTTACGAAAACTTGTCTTTGTTATCATTAGGGTCAATAACGTTCATATATTTGCTAGCCCAGAGAGAAAGGGAGTAGTAGAAATGTTCTCTATTTTTGGTCTGTCCAGGGTAAGCCATTTATAACAGCCGAAAAGAAAAGGTTACGTGTGCCATACACCTTTTTTGGTTGTTCTCTGCTTAATCTGTACACGTAACTAGGCGTAAGTGGATGAAGTAAGCGCAAAGCACGCAGATAACAAAAAGGAAAAGATAGAGCACTTCTTTGGCAGCCAGCCTTGACAGTTCACTTTAAAGAGGACCCTATATTTGAAGGTAACTGCATTCTTCGATGAATAAATGATATCGTCCCTGAAGAATGGCAAAAATAAACTTTGCTTGGAAACTGCTTGTACTGCTGCTTCTCCGCGTTCTCATTGTTTCTACTATTGTATACGCTAAGAGAGCTGCGACCTTTACGTTTTAACATCTCTCTCTCTTTCTCTCTCTCTCTCTGTTTCATTATCTCATTTACTCCTCTTTATTGTTATAAAAATGTTCTTCCTCTTCTCTTTTTTTCGCGTGAAGGACACTTTGATGACATTACTCTTTTATATAAGCGAAGCCAGGGATGAAGTAAAGTCAGATCGAGTTCACTAATTTCTTCAGCCTGTTCGCATTACGCAAAGAATGGGTCGAGACGGCACCAAAATTTGGACGATTGCATCACGTGGCGGCTCTAACTGCAGTTCATGTTTCCTTACTACGTTCCATTAGCTCGTTTGCAGGATGTCTTATTAATGCGAATGCGTCAAGCAATAAAAAAAAACCCTTGCATAGTTTTAGTACACCTATACTTCTAATATGACGCAGAATCGCACGCATGTCACTTCTGCGTTCACCTCTAGCTCACGTTGCAGTGTTGATTCAAGCCAGAGCTGCGCGGCATACTCTGTTCTAACTCACCGTCACGCCAGTCCTGTTATCATACGATAAAAGAAACAGCTGAAGGCAATATGGCGCCGGCATTCAAAGTTCGTGTCTGTTAACAGAAGAGATGTATAAGAAGCCCTGTATTCAGGTCTGGGACTGGAGTTCTGTGCAGTCGGGTTTCATTCATCAGTACTGACAAATGTAGTCGTCTGATACATTCTATTAGATCGTGTCATCCTTGGGAAAGACACCATTTGAGGAACGCTAGCAATTGATCGATGCAGTAGTGTTTAATTACGTTTAAATTTTCGATTAGAATAATTATTCGCTACGTCGCAGCCTGTTGTCGTTTAGTTACTTGCTCTCCCCTGACGTACCTAAGTTGAGAGCAACGCAGCCCCGAAAAAGCCTACAAGCAGTACCTTCGGTTGTCTAGTGCACTGCTATAAGTCCTGCATTTCGTCTGCGAGCTTCAATATCCTCTTCTTGAAAACTCTCTTGCAGTTCCCTGAGCAAAAATTTTTACTGAAACAAAAATCTTATTCTCGTGCTTATTACACGTCTGCCAGTGACTTCGCTGCCAAATCTTCAGTACTCTTTGGACCGGAAATTACATTGGCTCTTGTCTATAATACCTAAACTAACGCAAGCCTTGCTGAACAACTACTCAAACTGTCACAAGCTGCGAAGAACAAGAGGAGCTTTCGAGGGGCGCGGTGAAGTGGATGTTGCGAAAGTTTCTTGAGTATTTGCTCGAAAAAAAGAAAGAGAGAGAAGAGAGTTAGCTGAGTGCCCTCTAACTCCGGGGGATTCGACGTCTCTTGACCTCTTCTGGACGTGGATGCACATTTACAGAAAGACAGAACACCACAGCGCAGTAAAAAAAAAGGCAGAATAAAAAAAACATGGGGTAAAAGAAAAGAGTGAAAGAGATAAAAAAGTTAGGCGACACAAGGAACGTGCCAGTGAATGGATAGCTGCCGTAAGGCGCGAGCCAGCCAACCTCTCGGGAACAGCAAAAGAAAAAAAAATAACAAGGCACGACCATTGGGCAAGAACAAGGCACGAGTGCCACAGGCGAAGGTAAGGAGGAGAGGGCAGTCGGTCGATTCATTAAGGGTTCTCGCATTACAATAAGGGGCGGCCATATAACGACCGCAGGGGCGCCCGCAGCTCGCCGGCTCCGCCGCCCCCGGCTCTCTCGTTAGGCGCGCTCACCGTTCTCAGACGACCGCCCGCGTAATACATGCACGTGTAAACCATTGCGGCGGTCGTGCGTGGCCGACGCTTTCGTAACGGCGCCGCCACGTCGCTCCCCGACCCCACGACGTCGCTCTCCTACGCAATGGACGCACCCTCCATCCCAACGTGCCGGCCGGCCGTCGCCGGTCAACCAGTGCGCGCGCTGGCGCGCCCGGGGCCGTTGATCTCTCCGTCTCTCGGTGGCTCTCCGGGGACGAGTTGGCTGCGTGGAGCCGTCGTGCGATGCCACACTGGCCGCTCAGAATGGACGCCCCCCACTGCCCGCCACTCTGGCACAATTTTCCTTCTCTTCGTTTCGGCTTTACTTGTCTTGCGCGCCTTTCTCTTTTGTGACACGCAACTCTCCGATATGCCGCCGCAAGGGGGAACATTCTCTGCTTAGACAGCTGCGACAGCCAACGCGGGAATGGCGCCTCACTGATGCGTTGTTATGCAAGAACGAGGGACAGTCGAATCGCAAAAGCGAGCGAGCGAATTGTGTCAGTATACGACTGCATTGTTGGCTAAACGGGACGACCGAGGCCGCAACTTTCCGCTCGCGTAATGGCTAAAGTTCAAGGCTGTTCTCGTTTTGCTGCACGCGATCGTCATACCGAGGGAAGCAAACACAGCGCGAGAGAAACAAAACGTTGTAGTGAGCAAAGCACGTAAGACTGCAGTCCACCGTAGCCTTTCGCCCGATGAATTCAGGCAATCGCGGGCCTGAAATAGGGCCATCACCGCGGTGGCGTACGTTCGTAATTTTCTTTTCCAAGTTAGTCACGATACCGAATGGAGAACGCTGTCCTCAGTCTATCCGCTAGGACGATGAAAGGCGTACGAGGTAGAAGCAAAGCGTAATCTAAGCGCACTGCTGCTGTTTAACTGCCTTTTTACGTGACTTCGTCGAAAATGAGAAGGCGTGGTGCTCTCCAAGCGCTCTATTATACCGCAACGTTTGTCCATATAAACAGGAGACGCCTCCTAATTTTCACTATTCAGTGTTGCGCAAAGGCAATCGGGGTGCGCCTACGTGCCGTCTCTCCGACTGCGTGGGTGCCACAGTAAGTAACGCATTTTGTTCTCCAGCTTTCAACGGCTCCCTGCCATTTTCCAGGCGGGCTGATATAGCGAGTCAATCAGGCTTCTTTTTCTTTTTATTTTCTCTGTTACTTTGCGTTGACACGGACAGCACGCCAGTAGATAGCACGTTCTCTCAAAGACAGCCTGTATGCGCCCGAGCATGTATCGGCAGTATGAAACAACAGGCAAACCCTTTTTTCACCAAAGCTGAATTTGGAACAACCTTCTCATGCTGCTGTGCAGCTACTCATCACATGAATTTAGTGGCCTGTGTAGCATAAAAAATAGTTTTTTTAGCCCTCTATCAACAAGTGTTGCCTGGAGACAACAATCCAGAAAAATAATGTTTCCGTGCTAAGTTTGGTTTTGAGTACAAAGTTTCCGGCTACATGTGTTCGGAAAAGACTAAGTGAGAGGCAGCAAGCGTCATTAGTGACGGCTCGCGACTCGCTTTCTTTTGAAAGCGCCGTAGGAGGAGAAATACCGCTGTAAGGTGCCCCGCTGTAGAGTTGTATCACACAGGTTGTATGATCAAAGACAATGTACACCTCTGCTTCGCGTCCGACCACAACTCACTGTACAAGTTCCACACGAAGCGCGAAGCCATATGTGGCATGAGCTGAAGCTCGCTTCCAGTGCTGTGCCTGCGTGGTGTTACCCACCTATATCGCAGAAAAAGTTCTTCCAATTTTTTTTTCTTTTGTTCTTAATATCGTGTACTTTACGTATTTCAATGAAAAATAAACATTTACTTCGGGTATGTTTATGTTTCATCCTTGACGGAGTAGAACAAGTTTTCAGGTATTCTACTAGCTTAGAACTTTAAGGCGAGTCTGAAGAACGTAAAGGTAACATGCAAGCTTAATTTTGTTCCCTTTCAATAAATCGAGGCCATGTTCCAGGATTTCAAACTAAGGCGAAAATATCTCGAAATTGAGTTATCACTTTCTGCGCGACCCTGCAACCCAGAGAAAGAGGCAGATAGCTTGTTCATAGAACGCAGTGATTCTGGCCTTTGTATATGACAGCGTATACGGTTATTCCATGAGAAGGAAAATGCGGTACGCAAAGGCCATAAGAGCAGGATAGTCGAAAATTTAAAAATGTACACCTAGATAAGAATAAGGAGATCAACATGGTGTTAGTTGGCACAAAGTTTCCTAAGAAAACAACTGCAGGTGTTAGTGCCTAGCTGAAAGGAAGTTGGTTGCAGCCACCATTGCAATGACAGAATAAACATGCACTCGCCTAAACTTCGTTCTTCTGGCTTCGAACGGTTCTGTGACTTAGTATATTGATCCTTTTTAATAATGTATTGCATTATAGACCCAATAATTCGCAATGATTACGCATGTGTGCAAAGGCTAATATCTTGCCTTGCTATGTTTAGAAAAATGTGAGTGCTTGAAATTAAAAAAAAAACTAAGGCGTAACAAATTATGCAACATAAACATTTGAAACTGTAAGGACGAATATTAGAGGAATCCATCTACTACAATCATCATTCTCTTAATAGCAGAACTATCGCGACGCCAAAGTTCCCTTTAGTCATTTTTCCTACTGTAAAGTGCAGTCGTTTCAGACGAAGAAACACGCTCTTTTGCTATTGCCGGCCGCCTTCACTAATAACATTTCAGTATCAGGATTGGCTGAAACATTTTCTTACGAAAAATGCCGATAATGTCTTTTATTTCTTTCTTTTTTTCAATAGGAGCCCAAATGAGCCAAAAGAGTAATGAACATACATATCAAGGAACTGAAATTACCCGCCGCGGGGGCTTGGCGGCTATGGTCTTCCGCTGCTGAGCGCTAGGTCGCGGGATCCAATCCCGTCCGCGGCGGCCGCGTGTGAAGGCGAAATGCAAAAAAAAAAAACTCCTGCATCTAGCGCATTGAGGGAACGTTAAAGATCCCCTGGTGGCCAAATTAATCCGGAGACCCCCACTACGGCGTGCCTCGTTATGAAATCATTGTTTTGGCGCTTTAAGCCCCTTAATTAATTTGGATTCCATTCAGAAAATCGATTCAATTCAGAAAATCGAAAGAACATCGATTTTTCTCACCACCTTTTATCGTCAGCGCTGCACCCAATTATGGATTCATACGAAATTAGCCCGCTCGAATTGCCAGCTATAGTTGCGTAAGTATCGCCGCTATTGCGCAAAAATGCTGTTTAGTTCTAAACCCTACGAGTACAGAGCTGAAACGCGCTGCAATTTTTTGTGTCACAGACACGCTTTAAAGAAAAAAATACAGAGAGCGAGAGAGAGAGAGAGAGAGAAAGAGAGAGAACGTGCTACGCGCGCGACGACGCCAGCGTGCCAAAAAGTGGATAAGAGCGAGTGAAACTCCCGAGGGAACTGTGACGCAGAAACGGGTCGGCGACGTGGCGGTATCCCGCGCACGCAAATGCGGCTCCAGATAGGGCCATGTCAATGGCTGCCTGCTAGAAAAAGGAAGAGATGTTCCATGGAGTTCTCTGGTTGCCGGTTCATTATTCAAAGGAAGTGAGACCCAGGTTCCTTTGCTTTGCTGTTATTTTTCTCTCCCGGGAGCATACCTTTTCGCCCTTCGGCTTCTCTGTTTTCCCGAGCGTCGGTGTCACGCTAGATGACGTTGCGTGTCAGTCCATGCGATCAAGAGACAACGACTGTGACCTTCTTTGTTTTGTTTTCATGGAGAGTGTGTTGGGAGACTAGTTGGTAAGAAATATGTTTCGTTTTGTTCCGTCTTGTTTTCCCACAGAAAGCTGTCTTACCATAACAAAGAGCAGTCGTCGAATTAAGAGTGTGAACTTCTTTCTCATTTTTCTCCTTTGCTTCGGTTCCGACAAAGGCTTTTAAAGGTGCTAGAATATTTCCCTTCGAAAAGCTTCTTTTTCTTTATGTCGTTTGTTTGTGGAAAATGCGTCTATACTACAGCCTGTAAGCATGCATATTTGTGTTACCATTACTTTTCAGGCACAGCCCCTCTGATATTCTAACATCGACTGCTGCAGGGGAGCTTTGCAAACGAATGAATGAATCAATCAGTGAATCAACCAAAAAAGCAATTAATCAACTCATCAAGAAATCAGTCGGTCATTCAGTCAGTGCACCTGCAACAAAAAGCTTTTCTCTTTAAGTTTAGGGAACCTGCAGAACAATATGAAGCTCATCGGCTCTCGAGCTTACTATTGAAAAGGAAGGTAATGCCGTCTGGAGAAGCCGCCTTTTTTCACTGTACCGGTTACGAATTAGTGATGAACACAATCGAGTCTTGATTATAATATGCATGTCTTCTTCAGCTTGCTTACCTTTCGTGCCACCCTTTGGCGGCAAGACGAATGCTGTCCTCATTAATTCCTCGTGTTGTTCTTTTTTCCTCTTCGGCTTTCGTTTACTCATCCTGCTTTTCTTTCATCTACACCCCTTCACTCCCACAAACAAAGGACGCAATCCGCATAACCACCTCAATCAGCTACAGAGTGCTAAAGGTCCATGTAACAATCGCTTCAAAGGAGCACACACGGTCATGAGTAAAGGCCCTGCGGCCGGGCCTCCTTACCACTACTGCTCGCCTGGACCATGACCAGCGCCGAGCGCCACAGCGCACGTCCGCGCGTTATCCATTAGGCAAATACGAAAACGCGCTCTGCTTGCTCCCTCGACGTGTACCCGCACTTTGATGATGTTGGCGGGCTTGTTTATTCCCATCGTTAGGGCTAACTCCGCTGCGAGGCAGGGCGGAAAACAAAAGAGGAATCCGCGTTCTTCTTTTGCTCGTCAGGGCGCGGCCCGCTTATTTCTCTTCATTGCCCCGCGGGCCTTTTCTGCCGCCCTCGCTGCACAGTCTCCGTCCAACACCCTCCTCACCCCTGCCGGACACGTTTCGCAGCTCCGTTTCTTGCACGTTTTCACTCCGCGCTCGGCCCAAAGTTCTGCACTTTTCGTTTCCTTGCTTCTCCTGATTTCAACGCGTAGATGACAATCGTTGCTGGCTGCCCCAGAAAGGCTAGCGTCGTCTGCCAGCGATCGCACCACTGGGAATTGCTGAAATATTCAGAGTCATTAGCCCCTTCTGGTCTCCCTCCATGTTTCGTTTCTTTCTTTTTTTCTCTCCCTCGCTCTTATTACTCGATCTCCGGCTCGTTTTCCTTTCAGCTCCTATTGTGCCCCTTTTTCTCGGCTCTTCCCTGCAAGTTCTTCGGCTGTAGTGCTTTGTCCCAGTTACAACGATCCATCATTCGATTCCTCGTTGAGAATCGGCGTTTTTCTTGTTCGGTCCCCGGGAATTTCGAGCGGCCCTGTCTGTATCCCCTCACGGTATATTCACTGCCCCTGTTTCGGATAACGCTTGCTGTTTTCGCTGCACCGCATGCGCCTTTAATTCACTACACAACCGATTCCGCAGTGCAAGCATAAGGCATTCTGAAGCTCATCGGTGATTTTTTACTTCGTCGTAGCACCTGAATAACCCTAGTGAGTCCATCTAGGTCTCGTTCATTTAGAGGAAGCCCACTTGTGTCGTGACGAACAAGATGCTTCCAACGCGTGACGCGGATAGATGCGCTGCCAAACCCATAAAATATTTGCCGTGGAGTACAAGTTCTAAGCGTCTTGACAGCAAGACAACGGCGCTGAAGGGCTTTGCTGTTCAAAGCTGCGTGTGGGTCGTTTTCTGCCGATAGTTCACGACATGGTGTACGCTGTTCTTTCGACAACAGCGCGTATGTTTCGCGAGCTCTTTACGCATGCTGAAGAACAATGTTTTATCGGAATTTCTTTACGTTTATTGTACGACGGCTCTTTGCATATCGAGAGACGCCGTGCCCCACAGAGTATCTTGTGATACCATATGAAGTATTTTTCGCCCCTCAATGGCTTCCGGGTCATTGTGAAATCCTCACCAACCATTTCGCTGACAAGGCTGCCAGTCTCTCCACCCCCGCAGACACCCAGACGCTAGAGTTCTCTGGAGTTTTAGAGGAAGTAAGATACGAACTTTAATGATACGCCTGAGATGTTAGCCTGGTTGATCGCTTCGCGTGCTACTCCAGGTGCTAGGTGATAATGATCTACATAATCATAACATGAACACACAAAGAGCACATACAGTCACAAAAACACACATACACAATATAGATATTTACGCAGTTTCGTTAAGTCTTGTCGCCTTCAGGAACATCAGCAGCACTTTCGTAGCGCGTAACGGGAAGGCTGTGCGTTGCCGCGGGCCGAGAACGTACGCCAGTTCCAAGCGCTAGTCCAGTTGAAACTGTAGCGCCGCCTTCAAAGACTGTCTCTCTGACAATAGACCTTTTCACAAATTGCAGCGCCGCGCCATCCCCTAGCGGATCCGCGCAAAGCATGATGGGAGAACGGAGCGGTCGTCTCCCCCTTTTTCTATGCTCGCCTGCCGGCTGCTGTCAGGTGTTGCGTTGTTCTGCCGCAGTTTTCTGGCCTTGTGCGTCTTCTCGTGCGTGTTGGTGTTTCTTAGTAATATCTAGCAGTGGGCTGTAGTGGTGGTTATCGGTTAATCTTTCTGTAGTTTTGTGGTGCTTTTTAGACGTTCAACATGTCCGCAAAGGAGAATCGCGGTGGCGGTCAAACATGTTGCGTGCCCGGCTGTAGCAACAACACAAGAAAGGACAAAAACATAACATTCCATTTAATGGAGTTCTCCGCAAAACTTCTGTACAGGCCTTTCACCTGTTTAGTCCACGGTCCTTTCGGGAGACTCAGTGATAGTGGCTGAACATTTTCCACGGCTTGCAGTGGTGCCTGGAAGATAGACAAATCAATGATACCTTCTAGGAGTAACCATTTGATTACTTATGTAAACGTAGATATGAAGGTTTTTTGCAACTAAAATAAGTCACTAATAAGCAACGAAAATTTCTTTCAAAGCTATACGATGGGAGGCAGTAATATGTATACTCTAGGCAATCCGTGAAGTGAAGAAATTCTGCATGCCATTGAAAACCTGCGAGGTTAACACAAAACTTCATCAGTAGTTTACTTTCTTTCAATGCTTCAGCACTTGTAAAGAAACATTTTACTTCACTACTCTGCAGACACCAAGAGCAAAGAAAACTATCTGTACATTTATAGAACAAAAATTTTAACAATTTAGTATTGTTCTTGGTAATGGGAAGTAACTTTTATTAGCTATTGCAGAACTGGCGTCTGAATATTTTCACTGAAAATTAATTTCTGCGCTCGCTCTAGGTTTGAAAGTTCACATCGTACTTGGCTCACGATAGCATTTCAAGAGCCACTGTCTCGACAGTAACACTTTTGATGCAAGCATCGTACTTGTATAATCGCAGTGCGGTGTAGCGAACAAGGACAGAACCGCACAGAGTTTTTCCATGTTCCGAAAATATCCAGCCAAACTGCGTAGCCTACTTTCATCGCACGCAACCTGCATATGAGCGCGATCTTATGCGACATCACATCACACGCCCAAGTGGTGGCTGAAGCGCTAACGGCGAAACCTTCGCCCTCCTCTTGCACGGACACTTATTCGCGTCGGAAAAGGTAGTTATAGCATTCCGAATATATGGCAGCAACGTTGCACGCTCATTCAGTTGCTGCTGAAGTGGAAACAACACGACCGCGAACGATCAGTACCAGACCAAGCTGTCTGATGACTTGTAAACAGCAGCAGCAACAACGAAACACAGACCTGCAAGCTGGGCATAATCATTTCGAAGTATGCATTTATGTCCCGTGTACAGCAGCGGAGCAATGCTCAAATGTGACATGTAACATGCAGTGGGCAAACACCGGTCTTTGCGTCTACTTACCGTGTTCGGCTGGTGATCCATGGTGGCAGAACGCAACATCCAACTGTGTCATGCCATGCAAAGGAACAGCAGACACAACAGGAAGACCAAGAAACAGCGATGACGACGACATGGCTGAGAAAGTCTTTTCGGTGGCTGGGCGCAGTCGGAGAGGCGGACAGAAAGACGCGAGCGCGGCGCGGCGGCGTTCCGTTTTCCCAGAGTGCTTTGCGCGGCTGCTTGGTGGCACGGCGGAATTTGTGAAAAGGTCCATTAGCGGCTGCAGTCGCATGGAACGCAAGTGCCCATTATTTAGTCGGCGTGAGCTCCATAGCCTCCACGAAGCAGCACGATTTTTGGGAACCAGAGTTTTTTTACTCATTACGCGCACGAATGGGTGGCAAAATAAAGTCGGCATTCGCTGATCAACTCTTCAAACGCCAATAGGGTATGTGTATCAACCCTCCCACCCTATAGAACGTACGCTTTCAAAGGGCGTTCAAACAAACGGCAATTGAAATCTGCGAGCCTCAATTACTCTGTTCTGCAAGCTTAGCAAAGCAGCCAATCGTGGTCGAAAAATTTAATCGCGATAGGGTTCGATGGCAATCGGAAGTGCGCGGGTGGCAGGATCTTCAGTCAGCTGTTGGGCAGTGGTACACGCTCCACGTGTCAACCGGCGTCCACATTGGTCTCTCTTGATTACTCTCTCATTCTCTCTCTCATCTTTCGTTGTCCTCCTTCTCTTCACATTTTCTCTGGCCAGTCTTGTACGAACTAGCCAAAAGGCGAGAGGGAAGCCCGGGGCCAAAAATAAAGGCTGAAGGGCAAACAAGAAAAAATGTGCGAGTTGTCACGCGGGCGGCCCAGTCACGTCCAAAGGGCAACACCCCCGCTGAGGGTATTTCCATGTCGCGCCTCACCTCCCTTCTCCCGCGCTCACGCCGCCCATCCGGGCTCATCTCTACCGTTTCTTCTTTTTCACGTGCAACCGACATCCATACGTCGAGTGAAATGCTCCGAAACGTGCGCCCCGGGTGACACCATCTTTTGTCTCTTTATGGGGCCCCTGATTTGCTGTTACCGCGTATGCTCTCTTTGCTGGCGGTAAGTTGGCGCCACGGAAAAGTAATACGTGAGGCCGCGCTAGGCGTGGAAGGCTAAAAGCGACGCGCGTTTTGCTTCGCAGTAGTTCGGTGTGTCTTTATCGCACCACTCTGCAACTTTGTGAAATTTTTCATCTTCCGCGGTCGTCCGAGTCAACAATATATCTCACCCTCGCCTTCATCTCTCCCTTCGCAGCATTTCTTTGCAAAATGCCATTCTGATGATCGACAACTCAATCTCGCTACAATCTAAAATCGAAGCAAAGGGGCTGTCGTCTGTTTCTCTGTTCTGAAAAGTATCTTTTCTGATGCTGGAAGGCATCAAAAAATATATATAGACAGATATGCCATGTCACGGGCGGTGTCAACAACAAGACAGTGTCGACAAACTCGTCAGCCGCATCGTTGCAGCGACCTGCCATGCAAGATATATGAGATTGGGTATCAAAAAGTGCCAAATTACACCAGAAATGAGCGCATTCTTTGGTCATGTAGCACCATCCAGGGAATATGTTAACCACCTGTGCAAGATGCTTCGTTCAGAACTGTGGAGGCAAATCAGTCTGCTTAATGAATGGCGCAGACTAGTACGGTTTGTAAAACATCCTGTTTTGTTAGCTGAAAGGAAGCTGAAGCCTTCTAGGAACATCATGCAGCTAATAACATAGTATAATTACCGCCCGTGTCGTAGTCTTTGTGTCTTTTCTCGTGCGTACCTTTTTCGTGCGTCGCTTGTTTTCGGCAATTATGCATTGCAAAAGACACCAACTACACCAAATAGCAGTTCTCTTGAAGCACATTTTTGGGTTATTTGAAGGGCCCTCGTTCCAAATTCCGGAACCCCGCGTAAACGGCCACGACAGACGCTTGGGCATAAATTAGCTTAAGCACACGTGCTATTCTGTGGCACGAATATAAACTAATACCACGCTAAAACCATCTTGAAAGGAACGAAAAAAATCCAGGCGACACAGCTACGGTTGAGGCCACTTAACTGCCACGGGTACTTCTATAGCGGACACTGACTTGATGTGCGCATTCAAACTGTCGCAGCTCGGCACAGCCGGCCACCTCAATTGGCTGAGTCCAAGCCACGTGCGTAGAAACTCGCGGTACGCCCTTAGTTGGAGAACCTGGCGACTCTCTTGAATTAACCTAAATGAACCATTCACATGCGCGCTTCATCAATAATTTCTCCTTTACAGAAGTGCGCCGTTTGTAGCATAGTGGTTTGCATATCAGCACGTCAGTGCCCCGTCACCCCAATATTGAGCGATTTGGAGGGAGCCCAAAGCGTGCTAGGTTGGTCCTCTTTGCAAAATAAGCGCAGTGCTTGCAGTGCCTTCAAAAGAGTGACAGCTGTTTTACGTTCTTATTGACTGGGCGCGTGTTCAGCCCGCAACCTTTGAAGGTGCGTCACGTTTCACGCGTGTGTTACGTGTTATTGTGTGAATCGTTTGCCGTGCATTCAGCTTCATCAAGCAGCAGCGCTGAAGCCGACTGGGCATGAATATGTGCCTCATGTTTTGCTTTTTTTTTCTTCCACGCAGAAGCATTAACTGCGCCAGAATTCACAAGAAGCTCTTGCGCTATAATATTATTCCTAATAGCGCATTTCAGCGAATCCCGACGCTGGACATATCGTCAGCGAAGGCGGCCCACCCATGGAAAAACGCACTTACGAACGACAAGCTTTCTTATTTCGGCCCGTGGTGTGTTGATAAATTAATTTTTGTACAGATGTGCAGACTAAGGAATGCGGTAAAAATTTGTGGAGAAAATACAAAAAGAAAACTAGGGGTGAAATGCACAAATTTTTGAACTTGTGAGCGCTGTTTGCAATTGCTTGTCCGATCACAATTGGCTCGCGTCTCATACTACGAATAGTTTTCTTACGAACAATTTTCTGTGAACACGTTTAATAGTCCTCCGCCATATTGTCTAAAAAATTGCTGCGAAGAGATTGTACTGTTCCTTTTTTTTTGGGTGTACAGCCAAGGTGCACGGATACCCCCGATATCATTTCTGCGATTACTTCCATTCCAGGCCTTAGGGATCACACGGTTGTTCGTGTTGTACTCTCGCTGCCGGTTCCCCGGGTACGTAAGCGCTAGGAAAACAATCCAAGGTTAAAGCAAGGCCGACTTCGACGCCGTTAACGTCAATCTGTCCCCGTTTTTAAATCACTTTTTACGCGAATATTCTAACCAGACAGTAGAAGAGAACTGGGTCCTGTTCAAGAAGAAGAGTTTTGAATTAACGCAGAAATTAATTCCCACCAGAAATGTACACTCGAGCAAGAATGCCCCGTAATATAAGGCAGGCATTTAAACTGCCTTTCGTACCGCAAGGAAAGGCTTTTTCATGTTGCACGCATATGTTGGTCAGCTGCACGTTTGCTTAAATACAAAACTGCTAATGCTACTTATGGAGCCAAAATAAAGTTGAAGAAGTTCACATTTTTTAACTGCATGCTACCGGACGTGCTCAGAAATAATCCAAAGCAGTTTTTAGAACATTTTGTGGGGCAACTAAAATTTAAAAAAATATGTTTAATATCCCGCGGAAATTGTGTTCCTGATTAGGAGTGCGATGCAATACCAAGTGAAATATTTATCAAAGTTGTCTCTGATCTATCAAGTAATTAGGGTAACCTCCATTCGCATAATTTAACTTTGTGCCAGTTGACTACGCGGTCGTTACGTCGGAGGGAGTCCGCGCTATTATTAAGGGGCCTGAAACATCATCGTCTATTGGTACTGACCGAATAAATACTAAATTTCTGAAAAAGTACGCTTGAATACATCTCTATCATACTAAGCTGCATTTTTTTTTTTCACAGTCACTCGAATCTGCAGGTGTTCCGAGAGATTGGCCAATTGCTAAAATAACGTCAATGCACAAATCCGGATTAGCTATTGATTCTCGTAGTTATCGTCCTATTTCCCTGACATTGGTCCCATGCGAAATTTTAGAGCCCATTATCTTTTCACACGTACCAAATTTTCTAGAAAATAATAAGTTTTTCACACCGACACAGCATGGTTTCTGTAAGAAGTGTTCTTGTGAAACTCTACTAATTTTCACTAATGATTTGCATCAGACTCAATATTCTGGAATTATAACAGACTCGTTTTTCTTGATTTCTCAAAAGTATTCGAAAAAGTTAGTCATGCCTTACTGCTTCTTTAACTTAGCCATTTAATCTCGGCCATAACGTCTTTAATTGAATTATAAGTTTTGTTGCCAACCGTACTCAGGACGTCCTTGCTCACAATTTTGACTCATCAATTGAACCTGTTTTCTCAAGAGTTGCGCACGGCTCGGTACTAGGACCCTTATTGTTTCTGACTTTCATTAATGATTTACCAACACTCTTACCTTAAAAATTTGCTAAATCGCTGAAGACTTTGTGATATATTTTAACACAACTAACGACAACGATCTTGCTGCTCTTCAGCGCGCGACTTGAATAACGTTCTCACTTGTTCAGGGAAAAGACGGGGAATGCGAGAGATGGAAATTCAAGACGATGAGCAAAACGTGAACAAGGCGAATGCAGGAGCCAACGTTTCCACAAGTGGACTTGTCTTCTTCAAGGCGACGTACGCTTTCCTCGCCACAGTATACTGCGGCGAGGAAAGCGTACGTCACCCTGAAGAAGACAAGTCCACTTGTCGAAACGTTGGCTCCTGCATTCGCCTTGTTCACGTTTTGTTCTTACTTGCTGTCATTCTTGGAAGATGAAATCAAATGTTAGTAAATGTAAATATATGCGCGTTTCACGCCGCTCATTACCCTGTACAGACTATTTCCCGAATGACACCCCATTTTAATCGCTTCCATCCTACCGGCACCTCGAACTTCACAATTCCAATAACCTTTAATTCTTAGAAACAACAGGTTCGAACGATCACGGCGAAAGCAAATATAAAACTTTGTTACTTTCAAAGGAATTTTTTTATGAACACAAGTTCTTCAAAAAGGTTTCTTTAAATACATTCGGTGACAACTAGAATACGCATCAACAATTTGGAATCCTGGTGAACTAACATTAACGAATGAACTTTAGGCTGAGCAAAACCGTGTCATCCGTTTTAATCTCACCAAGCAGATATATAAATGAATAAATAAATAAATAAATAAATAAATAAATAAATAAAGGAATAAATAAATAAATACATAAATAAATACCATCAAACAAAGAGAGGGTGAAGGGCGGGAGAGAGATACACGAGAAGCGAAAGGCGGGGAAAGTAACTGGAAGAGGATTATCCAGCTTGCTACCCAGTACTGGGGATGCGGGAACGGAAGCAGTAATCGAAGCTCTCAAAGTATCAAGAGTACACATTCCCTCTTGGAAAATCTTTGCTAGCAGCGC